>NW_027497248.1:0-186058 GCF_021521415.1 Bidens hawaiensis | reverse complement strand
AGAAACTAGAAAATAGACAATCATTTTGTGTTTTTTCTATGATTATTCAAAAGCATTACATATTTTTGTATTTTTGTTGAGTTTGAGCAGAAGAATCATATTGAATAAAATGCCCTTCCATCACAGATTTATATTTAAGCGATATTATGACTAACGTTAAGTCGGTCATTGATATTATTGTCCATTTAAATCTTATAACAAGCCTTCGAGCATTTTTGTGATATGATTTTAATGTTCAATTTGCGCACAGAATATCTGAAACTATAAGCCCCTAATCTCGGTTCAAGCTTAATTTGATTTTTGCCAAATCACCCCAACTTGACTTAAACCATTATAGTGTTGATCAAAATTTGAAACTTTTAGAATATTTGAGCAATGCATCAAGTTTCCTTTACTGTGAGTGAGCATGCACGAGTCCATCTGTCGGCTTACATACATTGTATCCCCTGGGGTCCGCTTCTTACTGGTATTAAGACGCGCGCAAGGGAGGAACAATTGTACGACTAACAACGGAATTTTGATCAAGTCAGTAATTTGGATTGTATAGAGTATAGCACTGATCAAGTTTAATGACTTTGGGTTTGCTCTAAAAGCGAATGAAATATTCATGTTTATGAATAACCAGATGATTAAGCCACATAAACTCACAATGTCCAGAATCCTAACGCCTGTTATTTGCTTTATTATATTTTTGGGTGATCAACAACTATAAGGCTTGAGTATGACTGGTTATTACATTTCTGCCATCCTCACCGGGACTTTTGCTAGAGACTAACACCTCTTTCAATTTGGCTTTTCTTTAGGTTTATATCACTTACTTTACTCTAACAGCTTGTTTAAGACCTATCAATGCACCAATGATTAAGCACTCAGTCGTTACGCTTATTCCTTTCTGGATTTGGGGTCAAATAGTCAATGTACTATCATATTCTCTTTTTGCTTCAAAAACTCAAATTTTGAGGAGCATAAACAAATTTAACGCCCCAATTAATTTAAGTTCATAAATTATGGCTAACCTGTCCTTCTACAAGTAGATAACATGACCAATACATGCAAGCATGCTTCACGACTTTAAATAACTGACATAACTTTCAGCTAAAAATGAAGTAGAAAGCTTAAGAACACCCCCAAATACTTTCATTATCAGGTAAATGGCTATCCCGAAGATTTACAAGAAATTATCAGGTCCAAACATATACAAGTATATGTCTTTCAAATAGAAGTAAATGACATAATTTTCAGCGAACGTAAGCAAAAATCTTTTTAGTTTTTCTCTTTTGCAACTAAAAAACACAATCGTTTTGTCTTTTCGGATTTTTCTTCATAAACAGGAAATTCATATCCTTTTTGACTTTTTCAAAATTTTTTGTACAAACTGAAGGACAATCTGTTTAATTTTTCAAATTTTAAGATATTTTTGGTTTTTCAAAATAAAAACAGGATAGATCACAATATTTTTGATTTTTCAAAATTTTCTAATGTTTTTGGGTTTATCTATAAAAACGACGCGCACAATATTTTTGTATTTTCTAAAATTCACCCCCTAAAAACTAAAAACAAAATAAAATGATAAACCAAAATTTAACAGAAAAGACAGATAATCATCCTTGTTTCAGGATATCAGCAAGGGTCTTCAATCCATTTAAACCAAGAAGAAATTGAAAACGCGTTTTATCAAAGGCTTTGGTAAATAGATCGGCTTTCTGAAAATCAGTATGTACTTTCTCAAGGTCAATTAATTTCTTTTCATAGCAATCCCTTATGAAATGATATCGAATTTCGATATGTTTCGTTTTAGAATGTTGTACGGGATTTGGGGTGATACTAATAACTTCAAAATTATCAATCAAGATGGGGAGTAGTAAGAAACTTCAAACCGTGTTCGCGAAGAGTGTTGTTGTATCCACAAAACCTGAGAATAGCAACTCGAGGCTGCAACATACTCAGCTTCGGCGGTTGAAGTGGAGACCGTTGTCTGCTTCTTACATTACCAGGAAACAAGCCGGCTTCCTAAGAACTGACATCCCGCTGTTGTAGACTTGAAATTAATCTTGCATACTCCATAGTCTGAATCAGAATAAGCGGGTAAGATCAAAAGTATCGTCTTTGGGGTACCATAACCCGATGTCAGGATTTCCCCTTAGATATTGCAGAATACGCTTGACCGCTGCCAGGTGAATCACTCGGGGACTAGCTTGGTACCTAGCACATAAACAAACAGCAAACATTATGTCGGGTCGAGAAGCAGTTAGATACATTAAAGAACCAATCATAGCTCGATAGATGATCGGATCAACGGTATCTTCCAACTCATCCGGTGATAAATTGTGACCCATGGGAAGAGCAGTATAAGGGATTTTTGCGGGCAGTAATCTTGAATCGGCTCAAGACGTCGTTCACATATTAGTGTGATGTATAAAAATTTCTTTCGCAAACTGATGAACCTGCAACCCTATAAAGAACTTCATCTCTCCCATCGAACTCATCTCGAACTTGGTTTGCATTGATTTCTCAAACTCCTTACACAACATGTCATTGTTGACCCAAAGATTATGTCATCAACATAAATCTGAACGAGGAGAAGATCATTACCAATATTTTTATAAAACAAAGTGCAGTCAACAGTTCCACGTTTTGAAACCATTATCCGTCAAATGGTCGGCGAGCGTGCCATACCAAGCTCTCGGGGCTTGATGTAGACCATACAAAGCCTTGTTTAAATTGTAAACACAGTCAGGATAATCAGGATCTTCAAAACCTGGAGGCTGTAAGACGAACACTTCCTCTTGAAGTTCACCATTGAGAAAAGCACTCTTGACATCCATTTGATATACTTTAATGTTCCTGTAAGCAGCATATGCCAGAAAGATTCGAATCGACTCTAATCTTGCAACTGGAGCATATAATTCAGTGTAATCAATACCCACTTGATGATGAAAACCTTGCACTACTAATCGTGCCTTTTTTCTCAAAAATACCCCACGATCGTCTTTCTTACACTTATTTACCTACTTCGTCAGAATCGCCTTCTTTACTCTAGCAGGTTTGTCGATAAGATCCCAAACACCCAACGTGCAAATTGCTGTAATTCTTCTTGCATGGCTTCTACCAAGAAGGATCTTTAAGTGCCACTCGAGGAGTCGTTGGCTCAATTTGAGATAGAAAAAAAGTGAATTTAGCAAGATTCACAATCCCGATGAGTGGAATTCAACATAAGCACACAATACATTATTATCACCAGATGAAGCAACTTGATGACGTGTTTGAACTCCCACATCAAGTTCTCCAATAATGTTTTCTTGTGGATGGTAAATTATGAATCCTAAGAGTAGGATTCTAAGAAACATCAACATTTTCAAATAAATTAGTGTAATGTTTACCTAATTCATGAGATGAAACATCACTATCAAGTTCAATAACTTGATCCATAACTGTATTGTCATCAGATGAAGTAGAAGCATTATCAAAATGAATAGGAGACTCATTATCAGGTTCTTCTGTTGGAGCATCGATTGGAACTTCAACATCATTAGAACTTGTAAATCTTGTAATTTCCAAGTGTTTCTTCAAAATAAGCACGAACTAAATCTTCATCTGGATGATCGGTTGTTGGAGTAAATGAATTGAATAAGCCATCATAGTCAAACATCCAGCCGGGACGTTTCCCTTGAGAAGGAGTAGTGTACTTTTGACAGTCCCACATGGTATCATTCGTCAACACAACCAGACGTGAAATTAAATACTCGTTTCTTAGGAGAAGCATAACCCAAAAATACCCTTCAATGGATTTTTCATCGAACTTACCCACATCGTTTTTCAACATAGTACAAGGACATCCAAACGGTTCGAAGTACTTCAAATTAGGTTTACGATTATTCAATATTTCATAACTGATCTTCTTGAGTCGTTTAACAGTTAGAACTCGACTGAGTGTATAACAAGCAGTATTCACCGCCTCATTCCAAAACTAGACAGAAGCTTTGAATCAGCAAGCATCGTTCTAGCAGCTTCAATCAACGTTCTATTCTTTCTTCAGCTACACCATTCTGTTGTGGTACATATGGGGCACTGTATTCTCGATGAATTCCATTTTGTAAACAAAAAAAATCCAATACAGTATTTTTAAATTCAGTACCATTGTCACTTTGAATTCTCCTCACTTTCTGTTTGTATAATGATTCAATCTTAGTGATTAAATTTTGAACGAGAACCGGTGTTTGATCTTTTGAAATCATAAACAAGACCCATGAGTATCATGAATAATCATCAGTAACTACCAGGCAATACCAATCTCCAGAAATACTCGCACGATTCACTGGACCGAATAAATCCATATGAAGTCGCTCAAGAGGAGTATCAATGGAAATTTAATAACTTAGAGGGATGTGACATCTTCTTCTGTTTGCCCTTTTTGCAAGCAACACAGTGATTGGATAACTTAAAATTCTTCATCGAGACACCTCAACTAGGTCATTTGCCATCAGGTAGTTCATCTTTCGAACATGGATGTGACCCATTCTACGATACCATAGAATAGAGTCTTTCTCGGTTGCTTTCGAGACAAAACATGTTTCGATCGATGTTGATACTTTAGAACTCATATTCAAGATATAAATATCATTTGATCGAGGTGATCGCATGACAACCATGTCCTCGGGAATCACATAACCCGGTTTTAAATCAGACACTCTTTAAAATCAGACACTCTTTATCACAGATTAGCGACACACTCATAAATTATGGTCCACTTTATCACAATAGTTAACCTTCTCAAATGTAATATGCCCATTCGAAACATCACCTTCTTATGTAATCATACCCCCAGAATTCCCAGCAAACGCCACATAACCCCCTTGAATATTTCATACATTTGTTAAGAGGTCGAGATTTCCAGTAATATGACGAGAACATCCACTATCCATTATCCAGTTTTCACCAGAAATGATCTGGATGTACCCTACATACAAATGAAAATGAGTAGTTCAAAAAGGCAGCACAGGCCTTAGTCTTGGGCACCTTTTGCTTTTCTTGAGAAAAGTTAAACTTAGTTGCATTCAATTGTTGTTCAGCAACTTCAGAATAAGTTATAGGTTTCTTGGATTTTCGTCTTAAATACGCAGCTTGAACTACATTTGAATTAACATTTTTGCATAACGGTTCGGTTGGAATAAACTTTGGTTTAACAGAACCATGAGTTTCATTCATATTAACGAAATTCCGAGGATTCACGTTAGAGAACATAATATGAGTATCATCATCTACCACACCGGTCGTTTCAGAATCTCCTTTATCAAAGGAGCCGGTTTGGAATGGTCCTTGACAAATGGATGAAGATTCTGATAGCTCTTTTGGCCACAATTTCTCACTACATGACCTTGTTGACCGCAAAGAAAACGGCTTCGCATGTCAACATGATGATGTTGAGAATTAATCTTAACATGTGACCCCAGCAGATGGATGATGACTCACATTTTTGGTCATGCTTTTAGCAAAATCATCAGATAACTTATATTTCTTCTTCAAATAAAATTCTAAGTTAGAACAATTTGAAAAACTTTTCAAAGTATCTGTTCCAGTTGACTTTACAAATTGAACTTTCTTAGCTTGTTTTAAAACTTGTTTTGCTTTAGTAATGGATCAGATGAAGCTGATGTTTTCGCTTGAGCATACCAACGTTCAAGATCTTGAATCTTGGAAGTTTCATTTTGAAATACACTCTCAATAAGTTCTGGTTTAATGATACTTATTGGAATGTCTTTCTCAGTGAACATCATATCTATCCCCTTTAATTTAAATAATCTGCCAGTAGATGGCTTGGAAATATTTGGATTTATAAAACTCAACAAATATTCATCAGAAATTTTCGGTTTTTCTGGTTTCTTAGCCTTCACTGGTTTGACATTAACATGAGTATCTTGTTTCATCTTGGTTGTGTGCGAACCATACACCGCTTCCTCAAATTCTTGAGGTTAACAAAGTATGTGATTTGAACTTGGAATGTTCTTGTTCTTGTGTATGATTTCAGGTTCGAACACATCCTCAATGATCACTTTGTCAACATTTTCAACAAAAACTTTGTTGCTTTGAACATGAGATTTCTGAATTGAAGATTGGGCTTTAACAAATTCTGGTTTAACTGGTTTTGTCTTTTCAGGAATTACAGATTCTTTAACAATTACATCCTCTTCTTGTCTAGCAAAAGGATTTGTTTTGTAATCATTATGAAAAGGTGGTGGAATCTCAACAAAACCTATTCCTTTCTTTGAATCTTTTTGCTTACAAGATACTTCAATTATTTCATTTAGAAAAAATGAAGAATTTCTGAATTTACCCAATTTGTTCTTTAAATCAGGAACCTCATTTTCAAGATCGGTTATCTTGGATCTATGTTTCAAGATTTCTTGAATTTTTTTATCATTGATAGTCATTTTAACCGATAACTCAGCCTTAAGATCATGATTACTTATAGTCAAAGCTTCCATCTTCACTCTTGATTTCATTTGAGAGGTTAAAGATTGCCTATAAGTATCTTTCAACGAAGTAATCTCCTTAAGTAAACTATCATTATGGGCTTTCAATGCATCTAACTTAGGTTTACAATCAGCACATGAAAGTTTAATACCTATGTTAGAAGAAGAATTACTAACCTCATTCTGTTTAGCCATGCAAGCAGACGTGGTTGAATCACTGATCTTTGTCATACAAGAAAAAGTAGTTGGAAGCTTTTCACTTGATTCATCAAACTCAGACTCAGTATCAGCATCAGAAAAAATTTCACTTCCACTCACATCTTGAAAGTACTCAGGAAATCCAAACGTTTCGAGATTTGCTTTATTATTACCACATAATAGCTTTTGTGACCAGTCATCTCCATCTATGTTGGATAACATTGCTTGAGATCCAGAAGACGAAGGTTTACCTCCATAAGACTTTCCAACATCATTACCACTCTTTCCCGATGATGAGTTTTGATCTTGTTTTCTGGGACCGGTATACTCCTTTTTAGGCTTATCACATTCTTTGGCAAAATGACCAAACTCTTGACAATTGTAGCACTTAACCTTTAATTTATCAAACCTCAATTTCTTGTTCAAGGATGGAAGATATTTACCCGTTCTCTGCATGTACTTTTTCACTTTTCTGACTATCATAGCCATATTCCACTTCAAATCCATTAGTTCCAAATCATCAAGATCAATTTGATCATAATCTTCATCAGTCAAATCACTTGTGGCAATTTTACTACTAACCAAATTCTCATACGAAGTCATGAAAGCAGATAAGAAGGCAAAATTTTGTTCAGCTTCTCTCATGTTTACATTTGGTTGTGATGAGAATTGATTCGATGATGCTGAACTTCCAGATCCTCCTGATGACCCAGTATATCCAACTGTGTAAAAACAAGCACTTGGATCACTCTAGATAGTTGTTGCATTTTCACTTGCCGTTTGTGTGAGAAAAGCAGTGATAGGTGAAATGGTTGAACATAATGGCATGCTTCCACCATAAAATGCAGGATCTTGATTATCTTTCGAAGACTTTTGATTTTTAAGATCATATTCTCGAGTCTCGATCTTTTGCAGAAATTCAGACGCAGTTAAATCCTCATTGCTAAAATAATTATTCTCCTTCAACACAATAAGGAAAGTTGAATAAGAACTTGGCAAAGCACTTTTAATAGTATCAATATTGTCAAATTCAGATATCTACAATTTCATCCTTTCCATTTCGGCTATCAAATGATTAAATCGTGTAGTCATCTCTTCAACCGTTTCGCCCTTCAGTAGGTTAAAGTTTCTATATTGAAACTTAAGCATAACCTTATTGCTTTCAGCAGTGTTTCCCATACTTCTCATACGGATATGTTGAAATGAAGAAGCACAAATCTTAATACTTCCTACTTGGTGAAAGATGTTTTCAGGTAAAGCCATAGTAAGAGTAGAATTAGCTTTTGTCTCAATTTCTAATGCTTTCTTCTCTTCAACCGAGTATTGAGAGATAGCTTTAGGTGTAAAACCAATAGTCTCATCTCCGATAATTGGAACAGTGTAAACCTCATCCAAGCAGTATGAACAATCAGGGTGAATTGATCCTAGATAAGCACGGAAATGGGGTTCCCATTTAGCAAAATCACTAAATTTCATCAAACGTGGACATTTCGAATGTGAACCTATCTCGGTATCAAGTTGTAAAATTTGTTGCATCAACATGTTTTGAGAAGCCAATGCATACATACTAGCCATTTTTGTAAAGTTTGAAACTTTAAGGATTAAACTTAAAAGTTTTTAACGAACTGTAAACAGTGTAACGAAATGTGAACAGTTGTAAACAAAACACACCTTAACTAGGTTAACGAATCAGAAATGATTTAAACGAATCCGATGATTAACGAATTAGACAGTCAATGAATTAGACAGTCAACGAACCAGATGATCAACGAATTAGAAAGTCAACAAAGCAGTCAAACTACCGATTTTGGTTAAACAAATTGTTTTAGCGAACTAGAAAGTTTTCTGGAATGAATCACTAAGAGAAACCTAGCGAACTAGATAACGAACCAGCTACAGTTGATTAACAAATCAACCTATAGCGAATCATGTTGTTACAACCGTTTGTAACAAACACTGACAACAAGTGCCATGTGGCACAAGTTGTTATCACACAATTTCCAAGGTGGACGCGTGTCACACGAATCAGTTGGACACGAAACATATTTTGTAGCGAATTGATTAGCGAATCAACCAAAATTAATAACGAATTAACTAAATATGTTAACGAATCAACGTTAATGTGTTAACGAATCAAGTGGCATATTAAAATCTTAAAATCTTCAAAGAAGATTTTCCAGATTTCTGGAAATGAAGAACACTAACCCAGAAACTCAGATATGTAATACACACTCAATAGCTAACCAAATCTCTCAAATCAATAATCAAAATACTCGGAAACACCACGCGAATCCAACTCAACGTATCTAGTAACCCAATTAACCATAGATCAAAACCAATTTGACCAAAACTGATGTCCTGTTTTTCGGTCAAAACCAAAACCAATCCAAAACCAAACCAAATTCCAATTCCTATCAACCGAACCTTACCAATACCTTAAAAACCTCAAATCCAATCCAAACATTCCATAATTCAACCAAATAACCTCAATTTGATCTAAACTTAATCAAACAGAGAAATAACAATAAGCAATATCAATTAACAGTCTGATATCAAAAATTAACATCCAAATCAAGCGTAATTGAGCACCGACAGCTCTGATACCACTTGTTTGAACCTTTAGAATCAACACTAAACAATAAACAGATCTCAGATCTGATGTATACTATTAACTCTAAACTTGGATCTAGTTCATTATCACGATTGATTATATGTTATGTATGTGTATATATTATCAGTAGTGTGTATAATATTAATATTATTAGTATGATGATTGAGAGAGAGATCGGACAGGGGTTCGTTAATTAAATCTCAAAACTTAACATTAAAGTGTGAACAATGTTCACTATAAATAGACGATGGAGTTAGTTCGTTATACATTAACTTAACGAAACACCCCCTGATTCGTTAAACATCCTTAACGAATCAGGACGGAATTAACTTAGATCTAGTTCGCTAAACATCCTTAGCGAACTAGACATCTATATTAACGAACTACATAGATATATTAATTGTTTATTACATTAAACAAAACGACAAATACGTTAACGATAAATACAAAGACTCAAGACGCAAAACCGTGCACTAACATAGTATAGTACCTTGAATGTAAAGGAGAGGTGGCCAACCTCTTGGTTATTACACATCTTATTAATATCCTGCATTGATACTTAAAACTTGAAAGAAACAAATCATTTGTTTAATATATTATCCATAAATTGAAAACTAAGAAATTGAAAAGGATAAAGGATAGGATAGATTTTACTAATCTTGGGGATCCACGATCCTCTAAGGATAATATATCCTCAAAGGATACTAGATCCTGATAAGAAAAAGTACTTGTTGAGGTGGATAACATTCCATGCTCTTCGTAACCGATTGCCTTCCATTGTGAGCAAATGATATGCCCCCTTTCCTGCCTCCGACTCAATCTAATAAGGACCTTCCCATTTGGGTGCTAACTTCCCACTAGCCGGATTGGTTGTATTTTGGAAGACTTTCCTCAAAACTAAATATCCTTCTTGAAATCTTCTGATCCTTATATTTTTGTTATATGCCCCAGCTAACCTTTGTTGATAAGCTGCCATTCTAATCTTGGCTAGGTTTCTAAGTTCTTCAACAGTATCCAAGTCTTCAAGACGGATTTCTTCATTGGCCTCAGGATCACAGATGCTCGTTCTAGCTGTCGGAACCACCATTTCTGTGGGAATTACTGCTTCTGAGCCAAACTCCAATGAGAAGGGTGTCTGGCCTGTTACATTCATGGGTGTTGTCCAGTCGGCCCAAAGAACATAAGGTAGTTCTTTGGCCCACTTTCCCTTTTTGGATCCTACCTTCTTCTTTAGATTGTTGATTGTGATTTTTTTGCTAGAATCCACTTGACCATTAGCTTGAGGATGCACTGGAGTAGAGGTTATCATCTTGATGCCCAAGCTGTCACAAAAGTTAGTGGTTCTTTTCCCGATAAACTGGGAACCATTGTCACAAATAATTACAGAGGGGATCCCAAATCTAGTAATAATATTTCTTTTAATGAAAGATATCACCTCTTTTTCACGTACTTGAAAAGGATATAGGATACATATCCATACCCCATTTCATGAAAGGTCATGAAGAGGATATAGGATACATAGGTTTTGCTGGCTGGTGAAGGATGTTTGCATGTCTTTGACTTGCATCACATTTCTTTGGATATTCCACTGCATCTCCCTTCAGGGCTCTACCTCCGGTGTGATTACCAAAATCACCTTCGTGAAAATCTTTGAGCACCTCTTGGGTTTCAGGATCCTCGATGCACCTCAAGTATGGACCTGCAAGAGATATCTTGTATAGCATATCATCTAATAAAATGCATTGTGATACCTTGAGTTGAAGGATTTGGGATTCTCCGTGGTTGGAATCTCTACTGTTTGAATGTACTTCTTTATCGGGAGGATCCATGATTCTTGATTATTCGAGTATAAGGGATCCCACCCCACTTCTTGTTCTCCTATTGCTGGTTAGAGAACATGAATGATTGGGATCTTCGTGTCTTCTTAAATTTTCAGAGATGAGGCTAAAATTTCCATAGCATCTGCCCCGGCATTTTCTTCCCTTGGTACTTGTACAATGCTAAACAATTCGAATGATTTTGCTAATTCATTCACAACATCTCAATATTTAATAAGTTTTTCTTCTTTAACAACATATGAGCCGTTAAAATGTTTAGCAATCAATAATGAATCTATATATACTTGAAGATACCTGATCCTCATTCACTTAGCTAACTGCAAACCTGCGATCAAAGCCTCATACTCTGCATCATTGTTCGTTGCTTGAAACTCACAGGCTATAGACTGGGGTAATATGTCCTCCTGTGGCGATTTCAGTAGGATCCCTAATCCTGTTCCTCTTACATTAGAAGCTCCATCAGTGAAGAGTATCCAAGGATCCTTGGTTTCTTCTCGTTGTTGGACCTCCAAGTCAGCTTCTTTCTGCATGTCGCTACTCAAAACAGCACAAAGTCCGTGAGTGCTTGTGACTTAATAACTGTTCTTGGCTCGTATTGAATATCATATGCGCTCAGTTTCACAGCCCACTTGGCCATTCTTCCTGAAAACTCTAGCTTTCTAAGGACATTCTGAACAGGATAATTAGTTCTCAAAATAATAGTATGAGTTTCAAAGTAATGTCTCAATTTAGTATAAGCCATAATAAGTGTAAAAATTAACTTTTCTAAATGAGAGTACCTGGCTTCCGCATCTAGAAGACTTTTACTTACATAATAAACGGGATGTTGTTCACCTTCATGATCCTTTACAAGGACAGCACTTACTGCATTTCCTGAAACAGCTAGGTACGGATATAGGGATTTTCCATCCACGGGCTTCATTAGAGCTGGAGCTGAGGATAAGTAATCTTTCAAGGCTTTGAGCGCAGCCTCATGCTTTTCCGTCCACTCAAACTTCTTATTCTTTTTAAGAATGTCGTAGAAATCTTTGCATTTCTTGGAGGATCTTGAGATGAACATGTTGAGAGCGGCTATTCTTCCAGTGAGCCTTTGGACATCTTTAGCATTTGTAGGAGACTTCAAGTTGATGATGGCTTCTATTGGCTCGGGGCTTGCTTCTATCCCTCTTTTGGTCACCATATATCCTAGAAACTTTCCAGCCTTAACACCAAAATGGCATTTTGACGGATTCAGTTTCATGTTATATTGGTCGAGGATATTGAATGCTTCTTCGAGGTCCCGGAGGTGATTCTCAGCTTTCTTTGATTTTACCACCATGTCATCTATGTATACTTCCATAGTCTTGCCCAACTGATCCTTGAACATCATGTTGACCAGTCTTTGGTGTGTTGCCCCTGCATTTCTTAGTCCAAACGGCATAGCAATATAACAGTATATGCCGGTAGGAGTTATGAAGGCTGTATCCTCTTGATCAGATGGTTCCATTTGAATTTGTTGGAATCCAAAGGAAGCATCCATAAAAGTAAGCATTTCATGTCCTGCCGTTGCATCCACCATGGAGTCTATATGTGGTAACGGGAAAGGATCATTGGGGCATGCCATGTTTAAATCTGTAAAATCGACACACACCCTCCACTTTCCATTATTTTTTGAAATAACAACCACATTAGCCAGCCATCGAGGATATTTAACCTCTCTGATCATACCGGCCATAAGAAGTTTTTCAACTTCTTCTTGTATGATCTTGTTCCTTTCAGGAGCGAATTTTTTTTGCTTCTGATGGACGGGTTTAATAGACAAATCGAGACCTAATTTATGAATGATTACCTCCTTTGAAATACCTGTAATGTCTGAATGTTTATTGGCAAAGGTAGATTTTCTTCGCCCTAAGAAGGATACCAAATCCTCCTCGATCTCGTTGGGGATATTGGATCCTAGAAACACCTTTACATCTGGATCCTCAGGGTCCAAGGAAACTTCTTAAATGTCTTTCTCCCGAGCTTACAGTACGTCCCTAGGATATTGCTGCGGTTGCTATGCTATAGTTTGTTTGGCTGTTGGCTTCATTGATGAAGAATAATAGTTCTTGGCCTCGGCCTGATCACCAACTATCTTCATAACTCCCCATGGAGTATGTAGTTTGATGCATTGGTGGTAAGTTGAGGCCACCGCCTTCATTCCATGCAGCCAGGGCCTACCTAGAATAACATTGCAACAAGAAAGGTTATGAATAACATAAAATTTTTGAAATGAATTTAACCCTTCAATAAAAATTCAGAGGTTGATGTCCCCCAATGTCCTTTTGGTATCTCCACTGAAACCGACTAGCACTGATCTCTAGGGATGATCTCTGAATCTGGTATATTCATCTTCTTAAGGACATCATGTTGGATGTTGTTGACCGAGCTCCCACCGTCAACTAGGATCCTGCGTCATAATGGTTAGCGATAAATAAAGTAATAATCAAACCGTCATGGTGAGGATCCTGGATGTTAAATTTATCTTCCTCATAGAAGAAGATCCTTTTGTCTATCGTTAAGGTGGTGATACTATTGGTCGGTCTCCGTTATCCAACTTGATCTCTTTGGCGGGCCTTTTTGCTACGGAGAAGAAAGTTCCACATATGTCTGAACCTCCAGAGATGAAATTGACCATTCGCACATCCAGTTCATCCTGGTAAGGATACTGGTAGTCGAATCGAAGAAGATTCTCTTAACAGTTATTAGACTAGCGGAGATGAGCGGTCTTCTTTCATCATCCAACTTGAATTCTTCTGCAGGTTTCTCTTCTGAAGGACAAGAAGTTTGAAATATGTCGTATTATCTGGAGACAAAGTTGATCACATGAGCATCTGGTGGTGGTGGTGTTGCTTTTTGTGAAAGATCTTTAGGATCCTGGATCTTGGATTTCTTCCTTCCTAAGAGCTCTTTAAAGTGGCCCTTGCTCAGGAGGTATCCAATTTCCCTCCTTAAGCCAATCACTCATCTGTCATGTGGCCAAAATCTTCATTGAAGGCACACCACTTAGACTTGTATTTGAAGGTGGTTATCTTCTCGTTCGTTCGGGGCCACCTTGCTTTCTCCCCTAGATCCTTCATGGCACAAATGAAGCTGTGGGTATCTACGGAGAAACATTACTCAGAGATGCAGGGATAGTCTACATCATTATCTCCTTCTTCGACTACTCGCACGTTTTGATTGTTGAACTTGTTGTACGGCTTTGAGTTGTTGTTCCTATACGAGGATCCTTTAATCTTGTCTGAGGATTCCTGTTTTGTTTGAGCCCCCAATATTTCTTAGATCCTTTTGTCATCTTCCAGCCATATAAATCTTAGGGCCATGTTCCTTACTTCATATAGAGACCTGCAAGGAGTTATCACAAGATCATCATAAAAGGGGGAGCCCTTTTTAAGCCCCATCTAGAAGGCTTCAACAGTAGTAGCAATGTAAAAATTGGGGATTTCCAGAGCTTACCTGCCGAACGTCGTAACAAAATCCCTAAGGGATTAATCACTAGGTTTGATAACTCGGTATAGATCACTAGTTAACTTCTCAAATTTCATGCTACAGGAAAATTGACTGTTGAAGAAGTTAACTAAGTGTGAAAAAGAAGTAACTGAAAAGAGAGGAAGACTTAGCAGCCATTTTAATGCTGATCCTGTCAGTGTGGATCCAAAGCCTTTTCATAAGCAAGCTTCCTTGAGTCTCTTAGGAATAGGATTGATCTCCATCATTTCTCTGTGCCACATGCTCTTCAGGATCAGTAGTCCTGTCGTAAGTCTTCATGTTGGGGGTTTGGAATCGCTTCGGGATTTCAGCATCACAGTTAGGGGAGCAAATCTGGATAACTTGTGGCATCCCTCGGGGATTGGTCGCATCACCCAAGGAACACTGGATATCATATCCTTAAGCTTCTGTAGCACCTTGGCCATAGCCTGGTTGATACCTGCATCCTGCATGGAACAACGGTTAGTATCTAAGTATATAGGATCATACAAGTTACCTCTTTGTTGGGCGAAGCTTGGCATCTCGGATGAGTAGCTGGGATAAAAAGAGTATGCGATAGAAGTTGGTCCTCCAGAAGCTATGGTCTGCATGGGGATTATATTTCCTTCATGGACTTCGGAGGATCGTTGATGCTAAACTCCTGAGGATCCTTAATTCTGAAAGAAGGATCCTTGAGGTTAGGAATTATAGGATCCTTGGTGATATAACCCAGAGGATCCTGGTTGAAAGATGGGTGATCCTTATTGGAAGCATGAGGATCTTGAGTTTGCTGACCCGGGGACCATTGTTGAAGCATAGATGAACCTGGCTGAACCAACGAGAATCCTTGAATCTGTTGACCCATGGAGCCATGTTGAAGGATAGATGGTCCTGGCTGAAACAACGAGAATCCTTGAGCCTGTTGACCCATGAACCCCTGTTGAAGGATAGATGATCCTTGTGTGAACTGAGCCATGGATCCCGGACTGGTGAAATCCAGCATCCTGGGCATCAGGGGAGTGTGATCCTCGGCTGGCCTCTTAGTCTTCATGAGATCTTCTATCTCACGAAAGATCCTCTGGTTGCTCTTGTTCTTCTACTCCATGTATGCTTTAACCTACGAAAAAATAGATTAAACATCACTGTTAGTATTAACCACCGGCGCAGCAGCAGCGGTTTTCGAGCTCTGGAAGACTGGTAGTTGCGTCTTGCTTCTAGCAGCAGCAGGCTATTGTGCTTCTGTGATTGGTGGAGGCATCAGTGGCAAAGTCCTTGATGAGAGAGGACCCGATGATGGAATGGTTGATGAAGCAAAGGTTAATTGAGAGGCCAATTATAGTGATATGGGTATGAAAAAAATCAAAAATTGATAGGAGTAGTATGGACTATAGCACCAATTGCCCCACAGTGGGCGCCAAATTGTTTTGGATAAAATCTGCTAAGGATAATGTATCCAAATCCGTAAAGTAAGGTTTAGTGCAAAAATGATAACAATGAATATATGAATGAAATCTAGATGAACACAGCGATTTGGTACGAGGAAAAGCCCTTTGATCTTGTTCAGATCAAAAGAAAAAAAACCCCGGGTGATGACAACTCGTCGATTACCAATTTATTAATAACAAAAAAAGGGTTACAATGGTTGTGGAGATTAGATCGATGTTATAGTAATTGCTAACGTATATAGAGAGAATTGTGAGTTCTGCTCTAGGTGTGTGTGAATACAAGTGAGTCTCTAATCGATCATATCTCGATGTTTATAAAGAAAATACATATAACAAAAATTCCTAACTATCCGCCACTATTCCACTACTCTTCCAACGTTCATTGACCACGTGCTGGTAGCTTCCAGTAGCGATATTTAAGGTGGACTAACTCACAAAGACGTTACTTCTGTTGAACAATAACCTACACACGTGAAACAATTGTTAATAATACCAACCTCTGAGGATCCTTCATCTTTGACATGGTTCTGGAGCTCTTTAGGAGGATAACTGATCCAGACATATCTTCAAGCATAACATATCCTCAGGAGAGAAAATATCTGCCCTAACAATCCCCATGCAAACCATTGCCTCTGGTGGACCAACTCGTGTAGCAGACACTTCTTACCTCAGCTATTCTTCTAGGATGCCAACATTCACACAACAAAGAAGTAACACTTATAATCCTTTATCCTTAGATGCTAATCTTGGTTCTATGCAGGATGCAGGTATCAACCAAGCTGTTGCTAAGGAATCGCGGAAGCTTAAGGATATGATATCCAGCGTACCAGGGGTGGTCCGACCGATCTCTGAAATACCAGAAGGAAGCCACAAGTTGTCCAGATTTGCTCCACCTATTTGTGATGCTGAAGTCCCAAAACGATTTCTCACCCCCAACATGAAGGTGTATGATGGGACAACTGATCTCGAAGAGCATGTGGCTCAATACAAGGAGAGGATGGAATTCAATCCAATTCCTGAAAGACTAAAGGAGGCTTGTCTATGCAAGGATTTCGGATCCACACTAACAGGATCTGCATTAAAATGGCTGCTAAGTCTTCCTCCCTTTTATGTTACTTCTTTTTTCACATTTAGTTAACTTGTTCAATAGCCAATTTTATTGTAGTAGGAAATTTGAAAAGTTAACTAGTGACTTATATAGAGTTTTCCAACATTATGATGAATCCCTTAGGGATTTTGTTACGAGGTTTGGCATGGAGGCCCTAGAAATCCCTAATCTTGATATGGCTACAGCTATGGTAGCTTTCAAGATGGGACTAAATAGGGGCTCCCCTTTTTATGAAGATCTTGTGATGACTCCTTTCAGGAGTTTAGATGGAGTAAGAAATAGTGTACTGAGATTCATACGGCTGGAGGACGACAAGAGGATTCCAGAACGGTTAGGGGCCCAAACGAAGCAATAATCTCCTGACAAGAAACAAGGATCCTAACTCAGGAATAACAACTTGAAGCCTTACTCAAAATTCAACAATCAAAATGTCTGAGCAGTCGAAGAAGGAGACGATGATGATGAAGATTACCCAAGCATTTCCGAATATTGCTTCTCGGTGGATACTCATGGTTTAATTTGTGCCATGACGGATCTTGGAGAGAAATCAAGATGGCCTCCGAAAAACGAGATAATGATATCCTTCAAAGACAAGTCCAAATGGTGTGCATTCCATGAGGATTTTGGCCATCAGACATATGATTGTATTGGTTTAAGGAGAGAAATTGGATACCTCCTAAGCAAGGGCAATTTCAAGGGGCTCTTGGTAAGAAAAAAATTCAAGATCCAGGATCCTGAAGTGGTCCCACAAAAAGCAACTCCACCCCCACCAAATGCACAAGTAATCAACTTCGTCTCCTTGGCAAAAAGACACGCCAAAGAAACCAAGATGGAGAACGGGGAACGACCAGTCATATCCACTACTTTGACGATTGACAAAAGAATCTTCTTTGATGAAGAAGATATAACCAACATCCAGGATCCTCACCACGACAGTTTGATTGTAACTTTATTTATTGCTAACCATTATGTGCGTAGGATCCTAGTCGATGGTGGAAGCTCGGTCAACATCATACAACATGATGTGCTCCAGAAAATGAATATACCAGACTCGGAAATCATCCCGAGAACGTCAGTGCTAGTTGGTTTTGGTTTTAGTGGCGAAACCAAGAAAACAACGGGGGACATCTACCTCCCAATCTATATTGAAGGGTTAAACTCTTATAAAATATTTTGTGTTATTGACAATTTGTCTTGTTGCAATGTTATTCTTGGCAGGCCTTGGCTACATGGGATGAGGGTTGTAGCCTCTACTTACCATCAGTGCATCAAACTATAAACTCCTTGGGGAGTAGTAAGGATATATGGTGACCAAGTGGAAGCCAAGAATTATTATTCTTCATCCATGAAGCCGATAGCTAAACAGATGATAGCATAGCAATTACAGCAAAATCCTTGGAATGTATTGGAAGCTCGAGAGCAGGATCTAAAAGAAGTATCCTTGGATCCCGAGGATCCAGACGTGAATTTTTTCCTAGGATCCAGTAGGATATAGTATCTTTCCTAAAGTGACGAAAATCCACATTTGCCTTCAGACATTCAGACATGACAGGTAATTCGAAGGAGGTAATTACTTATAAATTGGGCCTTGATTAATCTTTTAAACCCTTCCATCAGAAGCGAAGGAAATTTGCTCCTGAGAGGAACACGATCATACAAGAAGAAGTTTAAAAACTTCTTAAGGCCGGTATGATCATAGAGGTTAAGTATCCTTGATGGTTGGCTAATGTGGTTGTTGTTTCTAAAAAGAATGGAAAGTGGAGTGTGTGTGTGGATTTTACTGATTTAAACAAGGCATGCCCCAAAGATCCTTTCCCGTTACCACATATAAACTCTATGGTGGATGCAACGGCAGGACATGAAATGCTTACCTTTATGGATGCTTCCTCTGGATTCAACAAATTCAGATGGAACCATCTTATCAAGAGGATACAGCATTCATGACTCCTACCGGCATATACTGTTATATTGTTATACCATTTGGACTAAGAAATGCAGGGGCAACATATCAAATATTGGTCAACATGATGTTCAAGGATCAGTTAGGCAAAACCATGGAAGTCTACATAGATGACATGGTAGTGAAGTTGAAGAAAGCTTAGGATCACCTCATGGATCTTGAAGAAGCATTCAATATCCTGGATCAGTACAATATGATATTGAACCCGTCAAAATGCCATTTTGGTGTTAAGGCTGGGAAGTTTCTAGGATACATGGTGACCAAAAGGGGAATAGACACGAGCCCTAAACAAATTGAACCAATCATCAATTTGAATTCTCCCGTTAATGCTAAAGATGCCCAGAGGATGACGGTAAGTATAGCTGCCCTCATAAGATTCATTTCCAGATCCTCAGAGAAGTGTAAAGACTTCTATGATATCTTAAGGAAGAATAAAAAGTTTGAATGGACTCAAAGGAATGAGGATGCACTAAAGGCTCTTAAGGATTATCTATCCTCAGCGCCTGCTTTGATGAAGCCAATAGATGGTCAGTCATTGTCTCTATACTTAGCCATTTCAGGTAATGCAGTCAGTGTTGATCTAGCCAACGATCATGAAGGTCAACAACATCCGGTATATTATGTAAGTAAAAGCCTCTTAGACGCAGAGGTCAGGTATTCTCACCTTGAAAATTAATTGTTGCTTTAATTATGGCCTCAACCAAGTTGAGACACTATTTTGAAACACATACTATTATTTTAAGAACTAAGTATTCAATTAAGAATGTTCTTAGAAAACCAAAATTGTCAGGAAGGATGGCCAAATGGGTTGTGAAACTAAGTGCATATGATATTCAGTATGAGCCCAGAACAGCCATTAAGTCACAAGTGCTCGCAGACTTTGTGGCTGATTTCAGTAGTGACATGCAAAAGGAAGCTGACTTGGGGGTTCAACAATTAGAAGAAACCAAGGATCCTTGGATCCTCTTCACTGATGGAGCTTCCAACATAACAGGAACATGATTAGGTATCCTACTGAAATCGCCACAGAGGGACATAATACCATAGTCCATTGCATGTGCATTCCAAGCCACCAACGATGAGGCAGAATACAAAGCACTTATCGCATGTTTACATTTAGCCAAACAGATGAGGATCATATTCAAGTTTACATAGACTCTTTACTTATAACTAACCACTTTAACGGTTCTTATACCGTAAAAGGTGAGAATATGGTCAAATATTTAGAAATTGTGAAGAAATTAGCAAAGTCCTTCTAGTTGTTTAGGGGTGTTTGGGATTGCTTATTTTCACCAACTTATAACTTATTAACTTTTTTAAAAGTAATAAGGTGTTTGGGATTGCATATATTGTGAGAGGAAAAGTTTCATAAGTTACAATGTTGTAACTTATTAACTTAATGAAAAGTTATAAGGAGGAAAAATGATGAATCCCAAACACTCCCTTAGTATCATACAGGTACTGAGAGAAGAAAATGATGGGGCAGATGCCTTAGCAAACTTAGCATCATCATTAAAGATCCCGGATGATGTAAAAATACTTATCAGTCTATACTGTCTCCGGAAATTGGAGAACATAATGTTGTAGGCTATATCCTCTTCATGGCCTTTCATGAAAGGGGGAATGGATATTGTAGGCTAGCTACCAAAGGCACCAGGCGAAAAGGTCTTTATGCTTGCTATGACAGATTACTTCTCTAAATGGATTGAAGCAGAAGCATTCGTGCAAGTTCGAGAAAGGGAAGTTATATCCTTCATTAAAAGAAATATTATTACCAGATTTGGTATCCCTTCAGAAATTATTTGTGACAATGGTTCCTAGTTTATCGGGAAAAGAACCACTAACTTTTGTGACAGTTGGGAGCATCAAGATGATTACCTCCACACCGGTTCATCCTCAAGCTAATGGCCAGGAAGAATCAAGTAACATGATTATCATAAACAACTTGAAGAAGAAACTAGGATCCAAGAAAGGAAAGTGGGCAGAGGAACTTCCTTATGTTCTTTGGGCTGATAGAACAACACCAAAGAATGCAACTTGTCAAACGCCCTTCTCTTTGGTGTTTGGATTAGAAGCTGTAATTCCTACAGAAATGGTGGTTGCTACTACTAAAACAAGCATCCGTGATCTTGAGGCCAATAATGAAATCCTTTTCGAAGACCTGGATACTGTTGAAGAGCTAAGAGAACTAGCCAAGATCAGAATGGCAGCGTATCAACAAAGGGTAACTGGGGCATACAACAAGAGTGTCAGGATCTGAAGGTTTCAAGAAGGAGATCTAGTCTTGAGGAAAGCCTTTCAAAATAAAACTATTCCAGCAGATGGAAAGCTGGCAACTAAATGGGAAGGCCCGTACCTGATCGAGTCAGAAGCCGGAAAGGGGCATCTGCTGACTATGGAAGGCAACAGGTTACCAAGAGCATGGAATGCTATCCATCTCAAGAAGTACTTTTCTAGTCAGGATCAAGTATCCTCAGAGGATCAGAGATCCTCATAAGGATTAAAGATCCTAAAATTGGTAATATCTATATGATCACTTATTCATTTCAGATTATTATCAATTTAAGGATAATATATTTTTAACGTTTGTCTTTTTCCAAGTTTTAAATAACAATGCAGATTTCAATAAGAGGTTCACTGTCTAAGAGGTTGGCCACCTCTCCCTCACACATAAGGTACTTTACTATTTCCCTTGGCCTAGCCCACGATTAAGGTGTGATCCCCGATGATCACATCTTCCAAGGTTTAAAGGTTTTCACCTTTCTTATAAATTAGAGTTTCTACACTCTCGCCTGGAGCGCACTTTATCCAACGTATAGTCCGGGGTAGCGGGACCAGTACACGCTTAGTGGCTGACAATTTCGTTGTCTTCGGCAATATGGAGGATCCTACGATTTACGGTAGACGTACCATACCATCGGTTTATAACATTTTCATGTTATCTCAAGACAAAGGTTTCTAACATGTTCATGTTAGCTAAGGTTTTGGCGTTAAACTGGGGACAAGCCCAAAAACACGGCTTGTCCCCAGTTTAACACCAGTTTGGGCTTGTCCCCAGTTGCACGGGCTTGTTCCCAGTTACACGGGCTTGTCCCTAGTTGCACGAGCTTGTTCCAGTTTATTTTATAGGCTTGTCCTAAGCCTGTTGGGTTTAATCCCAATTAATATCATAAGTTATTTGCATTAGGTATCCTAAGTTCAACTTTAAAGATCACAGAAGGATTAACATTTACAGATCCAGGATCCTTAATTTATTTTTTACGAGGATCACAAAAGGATTAACACTTATAGTAACTTAGGTCTAACCAGACCTTATGGTATGATTTCAGCTTATTAGTCTATAGTTGTTTGATTTTTATCTCTATGGATATAAGGATCCAGTATTCTCAATTCGTTTTTATAAAGATAATGTATCCTTGAAATTTTATTTCAAAACTATCAATAAATCTAAAACTATAACAGACATGCTTTTATAATGTATAAATAATCAGGCAATAGTTAAAAGATACTATTTATTAAACTTACTGGCAATTACCAAAAATCTTTAAACCCGTATTTCGTCGTTTAAAGATGGACCATCCACCCGGGTTAATGAGGTGTTACTAATTGTTCATGATTTGTAAGGAGAAGGATATACAGCCGGAAGCGAAATTTCCAAGGAAACTCCATTGATATCCAGCTTGTCAAATCTCATATGCTTTTGTAGGAAGTTTGAATTCAAAGGCAAAATGACAGCTATGATCTTATCCCAACAGCCATTTTGGGGGCAATTGTTAGTGCATAGAAATTTGACACTGTGGATACGTTATCCTGGCATATGTTCTTGGATCAGTTATCCTTAGTCAAATCCCATCAGGATCAAGGATCCTCAGTACTTATTATTTACTAATGATTGTTTCCTGTGTATAATATTATATTTGACAAATGTAATGAGTAAGGGACATGGTCTACCCCATATTTCGCAGCCTGAGTGATAGAGCACATGGTCAAAGTGGCTGTTACGTTTATATTCAAGATAATGGCTGATTTTTAGGAAAATTAGTTAATTGTCTTTATTATTTATAATTCCATTGAGTTATGATCAGTTAAGTCACACACCCTATATATACTACACGTTCATAATCATCCAGAGAGAAAACCAGCAACACACACTTGAGATGGTCTCTAGGATCAACGATATGGTACTGACCCTTCCCTAGCTGTATAATCACTCTAGTAGTCTGACCATCATAAGTCCAAAACTTCATCCCATCAACAGCACCTTCAGAAAATCTATTGGTGATCAGAATGGACTTTTCTTTAGCAGTTGGAGGCAACATAACGTTTAGCATCAGCTTGTTAGTGTAAGGATCACGAACCCCCTTCGCTTTCTTGAAAAAGGAATCATCAGTGGGCATACCAGGGAACACTTTCTCCACCTGTTTGCTCAAAATGTTCTACAACTTGGTATCCTTTGGTTCATGATTTACATTGTGGAAAGGAGCTTGTATCAAATCACCCAAATCAACTTTCATCCATGACCCAAAATCTTTCATCTTCTTGTAATATTCCATGTTCCCAGAATTGTGCTGACCCACCACATCTCTTTGTCAATGTCATATCCCCACGACACAACCCCTGAACGATCACCATGCTTATCCGAAAAGCCTTTTTGAAGCTCCACAAGAAACTTATCTGGATGATCGGAAGACACCACGTTCTGGTTGGAGTTTTTCATGATCAATGTCTTCTTTCTGATTCTTTCTATTTGTTCAGCGGTCTTAGATGGAGTAGTTAAGTGTTTCTCCAGTTGCACAGAAGTATCAATATTTGAAGCAGGACGCAAACTAGAACTACCAACATCAAACACATCAGGAGCACCTTGCTCACCACCAACAGTTTCATCACCGCTATCATCTGCTCCTTTGAACTCATCACCAAACCGCTTAATGAGTTTTTGTTGTAGATCAAAGTATAGAGCAGTAAGACCACCTGTGCTGCTTGAAGCTCTTGAATCTTGTAGTCTTTGTCAGTGTTGTTGGCTTCATGCTCTTGAATACGAAAATCTTTAACCACATAATCTTGTTTGAGCTCATAGACCCCGCGTTGTAGAGCATGGACGTCTCTATTCTTGTCTTGTATAGAGAGACTGTGGGCAATCGTTTCAGAGGCACTTGAGATTCCTTGACCAATGAGATCAGATGATCCAGAGGGTTCAGTAATTGATTGGATATGAGCTTCAAAGTCAAACTCTTGTAGCATGTCATCATCATCTCGATCTTGAGTGTGTTGGGCTTCAGTAGATGGGTCTTGTACCGACTAAGTTTCAACAACAGGCTCAATTGGTGTCGGTTGAACGGTTGGCACATAATCACTTGCCAACACACCAGGTCTTGGATCTTTCTTTCGACATTTACATGGGATAAGATCGGTAGCTAGCTCATCTTCAACATCATCATTTGTCACAGTAACTGATTGATAAGGTTTCAATGCTTTTGAATGGAGCTTTTCTTTAAACGTCTCAAAAGCTTCAGTTGTAGGTACAGATTGTTGCACTTGGTGTTCTGTCTCCAAATGTTGTGATGCAGAACTGTCAGACTCATCATCAGATATAGTTTCAAAGGCAGTGGAAGGCCTTTGAATAGGAACATCGTGTTCCTCAGCAACAACAACAGCAGCACTAACTTCGATTTCATCAAATTTTCCGAATTTCACCAGGGGATAAAGTCCCTGATAAGTCACTTTGGCTCACTTCTTTGACTGCTTCATTAGACCAAACGTATTCAGACCCATGCCTTTCAGATCAAGAGTCTCCATAGATCGATTTAGCTCAGGGTTGTGAGAATCAAAGATCATCTATAAAAACCTTGGATACATCATAAAACATCTACTTTATCTTCCCAATTAAGTTGCTTATCATCTCATTGAACACGCACTTCGAGTAGTTGTAATTCCAGTCCATGATCAAAGCAACAACGACTGACATCTGAGTGTGACCAATCTCATCAGAGCCCCCCTTTCTTCCCGGGACACACGTGAAGAATGTGTTAATTAGAAACCTCCAATACGGATGAAGTAACTTCCTGATGGTTGGAGTATAGACTCTTTCATAGCCCATATGTTGCCAGATATTTACCACAGTCTCGGTTGAATACTCTATAGGTAAATCAGGTTGATCACCAAATAGAAGCACTTCACGAATAATGGCTTCAATGATAACCACCGGTCTCTTTTGTATAGTTGAATCGATAGTAACTTCTCCCCTGGCACTTCGTTTATTGACTGAGGCATGGTTCTAGAAGTCTGTCATCATCTTCTTACAGATTACAGGATTTTCACTTAAGGCGTGAGAAATCCTGCATGTGATCAGCCCAACAATCATCGACTTGAATTCCCTGTGAGCTGGAGGAGGACAAACAGACATCAATCAATATTGTGCGTATCAATATAATTGATAGGTGCTTGATCAGTCATGACTGCAACAAACGAGTTAAGTTAGATACTTACTAGCTTATGTCCATAAAAAATTATCTTATATATTTTATTTCTTTTAAGATTGATAACGTAATAATATTATAAGTACCAAGCCCTGAAATAATGAAATTATAAACCCCCTTTTGAAATTTAGACCAAATAATCGAATAATTTAATCTTACTAAATGAGTTTTCTGTCCAAATAAACGTTTTCGGTCAAAATAAGGTGTTCTCTGTCTATAAATAGTGTTTTCGGTCATTAATAAACATTTTCGATCAAACATATGTGATCTCTGGTGAATAACAAGTCATGACAGCTGAGAACCATGTCAACTTCATGAGTTCTTTGTCAACTTTAACCAAGAACCCTTGAGATCTATGTCAATCTCAGGGGTTCTCTAGTTGACCAAGGATTTTTGGTCAACCACACCCGAGAACCCATAACCCCCAAGATCTCCAATGATCTAGGGCAAGGAAACCCTTTTGTTTCCTTAAAATCCGTGTCGTCTTCCCAATAAATCCATATCCGCCATTAAACAACCTGCAACACCTTAAATTCATAGCACAAGCATAATATAACACAATCACACACCACAATCATATTTAACACTTAATATTTTACACCCAAAACATCCCAATTAAACCAAAATAAGCTTTCATGTCCGGAGATGATCAACAATGGCCCAAAAACCGATTGTATTCGTTTACGTTTTATGATTAAGGAAAGCAAATCAATATATTGGCATTATAACGAAGATGATAATTTTGATGGCTAGTCTGTTTTTTGAGATAAAGAAGAGAGATGAATAATGCAGATTTGAGTTTTGATGAACAATGCACACAAATAATAACAATTGCCTGTTAAACTTCAAAGTTCTTAAATGGGCCGAGAACCAATGGATATTCATATTCAACTGGACCAGGCCTTATGGGTCAAAACCGCACTTAAACACACCAGACCTTGTGGGCTGAGAACACAAATTAAGACACCAACCCTGATTCATGTTGATAAAATTGATTCCTTAACGCATTTGTTTCGACAAGAGTAAATATGAGGTAAAATCAAAGATGTAAAACAAAATAAAAAATAGTTTTACATGCCGGCTTTTCAGTTTTGTCAAATAAGCAGACTTTTATGAAAAGATCCTAATATGAAATTATATTGACTAAGATGCTTTCATAATGTTTCATTTTCAGCATTTTTATGACGTAGAGAACATGCTGATAGCAGGTATTAGATACTTAGCATGATTTTCATTGGATCAGTCATATGCATTAGGTTCAATTAGGCATAAAGCTTAAATGAACATCACTTATGGACCTAGATGCCTCTTATATCTTCTCAAAGCGTATTTGGCTTTCTCAAGATCACCTCAATTTGACTACAATCCCCTAGTGCTTGATTAACAGGTTTTTGACTATTACTATACAAACAAAAAATTTAAGCTTTAAGGTTGAATGTTAGACTTACATGACATCCGGCCTTACAAGCCTTTCATTCAGAGTGTTTAGGACTTACTTGAATGCCCCACCCTTGTAGTTCTAGTGACCCTTTTGTTAGTGCATGAAATGTGGATGATGCTTTGCAGTTAAAGAATTCGAGGTTAAAGTGGGATACGAGTGTCTGTTCATTTACTTCTTTATGAGGGAATTTGATCCTGACTATGTTGGCTACGAGTATATGGTAGATTACTTCTGTTAAGGGGGACGATTATCGAATGGGTTGATATTTCTGAAGAATATACGAGTCTTGTCATTGGATTGAAGAATTTGATCTTTCATGGTTTATTAATAGAGTTTGCAACTCTGAATCATATGCCCAAACATTAGTGCAACTTTTCGAATGGGATGTATAAGAGCTTCAAAGAGTTATTTGGGATATACGTTATCAAGAGAGGGAAAACCAAAGTGAAAGATGTTGAATGATCTGATAGTTCATGAAGATGTGTGACGAGGTTAAACGTAAAGATATGTTTTCTTTATCGTTGTTGATGGATAGCTAATGACTTGCTGCTTATTGTTAAAAGATTGATCCATTCATGTGCAAATGGATGATCGAGATGATCTCTAAGAGTTGCTCACTTTAAGAGGGAGATCTAATATGAGATGCTACAAGTGATTGGATTACTGAAAAGACTTATATATTTGTCCGTCTGCACTAGCCTGAGAATCATCAGTCAAGGGGGAGTCTGTTAGTGCATAAAATGTGGTTGATGATTTGTCATTAAAGTATTCGAGGTTAAAGTATTCGATAGCTACGGAAAAAGGGGAGTCTGTTAGTGCATCATTTGGTGTCCGTAGTCTATCAATAAGTTAGAGATAGTTTAGTTTATATATTTAATATAAAATGGCCATTCGCAATGGATTGTTTAGCTAATGGGTCCATGCGTTAGTTAACTAGGCTATTCGTTAAGTTATGAGCAAATTCGCTATGGATTGTATAGCGAATGGAGGCTTAACTGTTAGTGTACTCCCATTCGTTATAGAGAGATAACGAATGGGAAGCCATTCATGAATATGATCACCCATTCGTTAGTGTTGTATAATGAATGGGGTCTATGCCTATAAATAGGCTGATCCTATTTACTAAATGTAGAGATACGAGCCTTAAGTTAATGCATAACGTTACCATGCCGGATTCTCACCATAACTTATTATATCACCATAATGTATTTGATACTTTAATGTTATGAACGGTATATAACGTATCAGTGTTCGTTTAGCGTATTTGCAATCGTATTGATTTGATGTATTGATGTTAGAGGCTAGATCTTGGTTCTTAAACGTGTTCAACAGAGGCATCAGAGTAGATTACTGCTGTTGGTGCATCAAATTAAGGTATGAATCTGGTCCGAAATGGTGTTCTTCGTGTTCATCAAGTTTTGGTATTATTTTGGTTGGATTTGGTTTAAATTAAGGTGTAATTGATGGAATTTTGGGCTGATTTGTGTGTAAGCTTCCTGTGCAATCTGGTGGTTAATTAGAACTGAGGGATTCACCATTGAAGAGGAAGTTACTATTTGATATGATTCAGATCAAATTAGCAGGTATTAAATTAATTTGAGGATAATTTCGAGATCTTGATGAAATTCCGAGTATTCGGTGTGAATTTCATGATTAATTTTGATGTTTTGATTATTTCACCATTGATGAAGCTTAGATTTGAAGAATCCGGCGATGTAACAGTATTTTCTGGCATTGTAACTGATTTTATCGGCTATACACGTTTTTTTGGTGAATAGTTGCAGATCCAACAACCCATTCGTTATGTTACTGTAGCCATTTGTTACGGGAACTTAATGAACGGAGGCCATTCTTTAGTTTTTTAAGGTCATTCGTTATGGAGTTTAACGAATGTGTATTGGGTTATTTATAACGAATGTGGACTCATTCGTGCAACTGTTCTAACGAATGTGAATATTTATAACGAATGAAGTCTGATTAATTTATAACGATTTTGAGTTCATTCATTATTGGATCAGACAAATCTGACCCTTCACATATGGGACCTCATTCATTCAAAAGTTTCAACGAATGAGGATGGTATTTTATAACGAATATGATGTCTATTCGTTCAAGGGTAACGAATGAAGACAAATTGTTAACGAATGAAGACACATTTTTAACGTATGAGATGACTAGTTGACGAATGGTGATCACGATAACGTATGGGATGACGAATGAAGCCTTATTCGTTCTTAGTGCTCATTCATCCCTGGTTAAAGGTAAAAAAAATGTGTATATTCGTCAGTGGTTTAAGGTAAAATGGCCATTCTCTATGGATTGTATAGAGAATGGGTCCATTCGTTAGTTGATTAGGCTATTCGTTAAGTTATGAGCCCATTCGTTAGGAAGATATAACGAATGATGGCTTATTCCTTAAGGTATTACCATTCGATATGAACGTATAATGAATGGTGTCTCGTTCGTTACTACGGTATAATGAATGAGACCAACTTAACGAATAGGATATGATGGCCTATTTATAGGTAGTTCCTAATTATAATTAAGAAGATATCTAATCCTTATTTTTCCATACCGTTACCATGCCGGATTCTCTCTATAACTTATTGTATCCACCATAATGTATTTCATCCTTTAATGTTATGAACAGTATTTAGCGTATCCATGTTCGTTTAACGTATTCGTAATGGTATTGATTTGATGTGTTGATGTTAGCGGTTAGATCTTGGCTCGTAACGATTTTCAACAGATACAACTTATAAAACATGTAAGAGCTTCAATCGATTGATCAATTCAGATCGATTAGTAACCGGATCTTGTTATATGGTATATGTATATGTATAATAATCTTAATTAGGTTAACGAAGTGTTTAGTAACCAGTTGAACAGAGTAACGAAAAGGAGTGAATAATATAAAAAACACTTAACTTAAAATGCAGGCTAATCAGCCTATATATCGAAGACGAATGCCATTCGCTACACATTCCGTAACGAATGGCCTTCATACGTCTTCCTTTTACATAAGTAACAAATTGGTATAGCGAATGACTCATTCGCTATACCCCATTCATCAACATTCCATGACGAAAGGATACATAACAAATAACTATTAATGTCCATTCGTTTAACATCCTTAACGAATAAACCATCACATTAACAAATGGGACTTATAAATTACTAAAATTCCCGTACATTAAAATAATAATAAATTAAAAACTATTAAAAAGACTCGATACGACCAAAACCGTGCACTAACAAACACCCCCTCGTCTCGTGCTCTTTGTCTTTAATTTACTTCAACCTCTTTGACTTCCAGTCAGCACAACTAAGAATCCCAAACGCGTGACACATACGAACAACGCGTTGGACTTGCATAGCTCGATCATAGTCTTCATGATTTGCAAATTAACGAGCCACATAAGATCCACGACTCGATTAAATAACAGATGGAGATCTTGCAGAAAGGTCTTCACCGGTACTCGCTTCAAAGTCTTTGACGGTTTTGCTTTAAGAACAAGATTCCTCCAACCAGTACGTGGATCAATCTCATTGATGTATTTCCTAGTTGGCACCTGTGGTTTAAAGAACTTAAACTCGTGGCTAACCTCAAAGAGTAGATTTCGATGAAACCATCCTGCTAATTGATTTCCCCCACGGTTAATAAACGGCCGATTGGTTTGGTGAGTGTCCGCACGTCCAACCTCGGTAGTGAGAGAACGTCTGTAATATATTGAAAGTATTGAACATCGTTCTCCCACATAATAATACAAATTCACCCTCCTCGATTTCTTCCGCATTGGCCGTACTCATCACCACACCACTTTTATAATCCATAAATATTACGGTGTTGGCTACCATTTTTCGATCATTGCCCTCACCACCAACACTACTAGTACCTGCAGCAGATGAACCATGAGCTTGTTTCGGCTCACTACCGCTTGCACCAGCCGCATCAGGATCCTTATCTTCATCATCTTTCTTCAATTTTTTTAATGCATCGTCTATGCACGTTAATTAAAGAATAAGGTCCTCCTGTTCTTTTATCCTCTCTCCTGAGACGTAACAATTCGTCTCCTTATGGAAAAATGAGAGGTAACTCATTAGCTGTCGTTGATTCATCAACATTTGATCCTGTTGTTGACGAATAGCAGCCATCTAATTCTCGTATAAATGAATAAAACTGAGGAGCATATCCATCTGCTGTGAAGACGACAAGGTATGAAAAGAAGATGGTACAGGGTTCAACGGACCTTATGGCGGACTAATTCTTATAAATGATAGAGCCGAAGTTTGTGTCGGCATCATCGTAGTAGTAGGAGAAGTTACCATCGATGTCATAGGAGGTGTAGGCATGGGATATAGTATCGATTAAGGAATCGACCCAAACCTCAGATCAGACGATGTTGTCGTTGTAAGAGTAATTGCCGGGGTGCTAAAAGTAAGCGACACCACAGGCCTTTGTTGCACAGACGACCTGGGCACTTATGGACGTATCTCCAAACCCAAACCTTGCCTAATCCGATGTTTTGGCAGTTAATATTGATGCTTTTCATTGCTCTTGCGCTTACGTTGAGCAGCATATAAACTGGCTGCCTCAACATCAGCACGTGGTCGATCACCCCCATTTCCACCGTTCCCACCCGGTCCCTCTTCGCGTTCAGAATTTAAGTTTTCATGGATCCAACGATCATTTGAAGGACATACATAATTCGGATTCGCCAAGTGACCAATTAAACGTTTCGTCCTTGGATGATCTTCTGGTGCTTGACCACGATATCCCTTCATTCTCTTCATCGTATTAGCCGTCATGTGTTGTAATTCCAACACATCATCTTGTAACGACTGATCAATCACCAGAACAGGAATCAAGTTCTGAATAAATAGCTGCACGAATCGTGGATACACGAAAAACTTGTTCCGACGATTTTAACCAAACAATTCTCCTTTAGATGGTAAAAAATGAGCTCGAATAAATTGAACGGTTTGTTCAATATAAGAGATCAACAATGAACGTGGATTGGAGCATTATATGACATTCGTCAAAACCTCCCTTTCATCCCCCAAGGCAATGGATCAACATTTTCAGCCCCCAAGGCAATGGATCAACATATGTAATAAGTACTTCTATGGAGCACACAAGTACGCCTTGTTGTATTATGAACGTTCAAGGTCTCCAGTGTAAAAGAAACTCTGAAATATCCCACGCATCAGTGCCTTATCAAATTCACATTTAAGGTTTGTGTTGTCGGCAAACCTCTGCACTCGAGGTATCACACCTGGAGTGATTGTGATAGTCGTCTTGTTAATCTCGGCAATGGTGTGGTTCTCGAACTCCACTTATTTAGCTGAATCCTAGAATGGACAGATTACGCTAAAAGGTATCAGAACATCAACATTGATAGCATAGGGGATCCAAGATCAGCGTAGAATTGTAATAATGTCTCCAAAAGCATCCGGATCCGCAAAGTTGTCTTGTACAAATGCAGAAATATTGTTCTTCTTGTCATATTGTAACACCAGACCAGCTTGAACTTGTTGTTGCTGTACAGGAGGTTGTGCTGATTGATCAACAGGTTGAGGATCAATAACACGGAAATCTGGGATCATTTCATAAGCCATTGCTGTCGACACAAAAACCCAAGCATTCGTAACATAGAACATAATATTAATTTAAATTGAAAAAATCAATATATTTAAACATATTGAATTCTGTTTGAAATTACAAGTATCATTCGTTAACACATTCGTTGTCATCTTACTATCGAAAGAATGAATAACGAATATATATAGACGAATGAGTCCATTCATCAAATATGTGGGACGAATGAATGTTCATTCGCTACATAATGATACGGGTAAGACTTATTCGTTATGAATATTTAACGAATAAGTTTATTTAGAAACGAATGAACAACTATTTGTTATTCATTAACAAATTGATACCAATAATTATCAACTTTGACCCCAGTTTGTCAAAGTCAAAATCAATTTGAAACATAGATGAACATGCAGCCGAAGTTTAATTAAACCAGTATGACGATGAACCAATGAAATACACACATCATTGAACTCGTATACACATCGCTAACCATTCCCAATCAAACATTAAGATCAAAATATAGATTTAAGTTGATTTTAGTTCATTACATAGGCCCGATTAACAAATAGACTAATTAACCTAGCAAATGTTCAAGAACTTTGATGAAAATCATCATGTGAGCATCGTATTTACTTTCAAAGCACATAAGTTAGCTTAATTAAATTAAAACCGATTAACTTAAATCAATTAAATAAAAGACAAATATTTTTTAGATTTTTTAATATTTTCTAATTAAAAACAAATAATACAAAGGCAAATATGAAAACTATTCTAGGAAAGCAATGCATATATTTGTGAGTTAATCAGAGAATCATATTGACCAAACTGTCCTTCCATCGCAATTTTATATTTCAGCGTTATTTTGACTGGCGTTAAGTCGGTCATTTATATAGTTATCTACTTAAATCGTAAAACAAAACTTTCTAGTATTTTTGTGATATGATTTAATTTTCAATTAAGGCACAAAATATCCAAAACTATTAGCCCCTAATCTCGGTTCAGTCTTAGTTTGACTTCTACCATATCACCCCAACTCGACTTAAACCATTATGCTGCTAATAAAAATATATATTTTATAGATTTATAAACAATCTAAGCTCATAATTCTCACCACAAGGTATACACCCGTTATCAAGCAATACAAAGCTTCCTTTACTATGAGTGAGTATGCACTAGTTCATATGTAGGCTTACAGACCTTGTATCCCCTGGGGTCCGTTTCTTACTGGTATTAAGACACGTGCATAGGAGGAACTATGTATGACTAACATCGGATTTTGATCAAATCAGTAATGAGTTTGTACAATGTACAGTAGTGATCAAGTTTAATGACTTTGGGTTTGCTCTAAAAGCATTTGAAATATTCATGTTTATGAATACCCAGATAATTAAGCCGCATAAAGACTCACAGTGTCCAAAAACCGGATGCATCCCATCAATACATGATTTGAGGCCATAAGACCATACACCTTTGAAGCATTAACCATAAAATAGATGCATTTTATTTAGAATTTTTGTTTTTGGTGATCAAACAGACATAAGGCTTGAGTATGACAGGTTATTACATTTTTTCCTTCATTATCAAAACCTTTGGAAGAGACTAACACCTCTTTCAATTTGGCAGTTCTTTATGTTTATATCACATATTTTACCTTAAGTTTGTTTAAGACCTATCGATGCACCAATGCAATTAAGTACTCAGTCTTTTAAGCTTATTTCTTTGTTGATATGGGACCAGATGATCAATGTACTATCATTTTCTCTTTTTGCTTCAAAAACTCAATTTTGAGGAGCATAAAAAAAATAAAATCAATCGCCCCAGTCACTTTCAGTCTATAGATTAATGGCTATCCTATCAATCTACCAGTAGATAACATGACCAAAACATGCAGGCATGTTCCACAAACTTAAATAACCGACATAATTTTCAGCGAGAGAATAAAATAAAACTGTATAACAATCACCCCAACTACTTTCTATTGTCAGGTGAATGACTATCCCAAACATTTACAAGTAAATTTCAAGACCAAACATATAGAAGTATATGTCCTTAAAATTTGAGTAATTGACATAATTTTCAGCCGAAGTATACAAAAATCTTTTTGGATTTTATCTTTACATACAGAAAAACACAATCTTTTTGTCTATTCAGATTTTTCTATACATACGAAAATTCACAATCTTTTGGCTTTTTCAAATTTTCAATGATAAAATCACAATATTTTCGTATTTTTTATTATTTTTAAATATTTTTGGTTTTTCTCTATACAAACAAAAATCACAATATTTTTGTATTTTTCAGTTTTTACCCCAAAAACCCAAAACCAAAAAATAAAGAAAGAAAATAAACTAAAACGAAATAAGAATAATTATCCTTGTTTAAGGACCACAGCAAGTGTTTTAAGACCGTTTATACCAAGCAAAAAGTTAAAACGAGTTTTGTCAAATGTCTTGGTAAACAAGTCAGCGCATTGAAAATCCGTGTACACATTTTCAATATCAATTAATATCTTTTCAAAACAGTCTCAAATGAAATGATATCGAATCTCAATATGTTTTGTTGGAATGTTTCACAGGATTTTTGGTGATACTTATAGCCGCAGAGTTATCAATTAAAACTGGAATAGAAAGAAACTTCAAACCGTAGTCGCGCAGATGTTGTTGAATCTATAAAACCTGTGAACAGCAACTCGAGGCTGCCACGTATTCTGCCTCAGTGGTTGAAGTGGAGACCGTTGTCTGCTTCTTACACTGCCAGAAAATAAGCCGGCTTCCTAAAAATTGACAACCCGCCGTAGTCGATTTGAACTTGATCTTGTATCCTCCATAATCAGAATCGGAAAATGCAGTGAGTTCAAAGCTATCGTCCTTGGGATATCATAACCCGATGTCAGGATTACCCCTCAGATATTGAAGTATACGTTTAACCACCACCAGGTGAGTCACTCGCGGGCTTGATTGGTACCTAGCACACAAAAAAACTGCAAACATTATGTTAGGTCAAGAAGCAGTTAAGTACATTAATGAACCAATCATAGCACGATAAAGGGTAGGATCAATGGTATCCTCCAATTCGTTCGGTGATAAATTGTGACCCACGGGAAGAGGCGTCGAAGGGATTTTTCGGGGAGTTATCTTGAATTTGCTCAAGACACATATTTTGTATGATGAATAAAGATTCCCTTATCAGACTGATGAACCTGCAACCCTAAGAAGATATTCATCTCCCCCATTGATCTTCAAAATAAGCACGCACCAAGTCGAACAACCAATCAGGTCCTTTACCTTGGGAGGTGTGGTATATCTTTGACAATCAACATGGTACCACTCCTCAACACAACCCGAAGTAAAGTCAAATAGACGTTTCTTAGGTGACGCGTAACCCAAGAAATAACCTTCAATAGCCTTATCTTGAAATTTTCCCGCATCTTTCTTCAACATAGTACAAGGACACCCAAATGGTTCCAAATACTCTAAGTTAGGCTTTCTCTTGTTCAGATGTTCATAACTAGTCTTTTGAAGCTTCTTCACAGTCAAAACACGATTAAGCGTGTAACAAGCAGTATTCACAGTCTCGTTGTAGAATTGAACCGGAAGCTTAGAATATGCAAGCATCGTTCAAGCCGCTTCAATCAGTGTTTTATTCTTTCTTTCTGTGATACCATTCTGTTGAGGTACATAAGGAGCACTGTATTCTCGATCAATTCCTTTCTAACGTATATAGTGATTCGATCTTAATGATTAAATTTTGAACCAGAATAGGTGTTTGATCTTTTGAATTCATAAATAAAACCCACGAATATCTTGAATAGTCATCAATGACAACTAAACAGTACCAATCACCAGCGATACTCGCACGATTCACAAGACAGAACAAATCCATATGAAGTCGTTCTAATGGAGTGCCAATGGTATTGATTAACGTAGATTGGTGTGACTTCTTCTTCTATTTGCCCTTCTTTCAAGCAACACAGTGATTGGTTAACTTAAAATATTTCAAAGAAACACCCTCAACCAAATCATTTGCCATTAAACAATTCATCTTTCAAACGTGAATATGACCCATCTTTCTGTGCCATAGAATCATGTCCTTTTTAGTTGCCTTAGAAACGAAACACGTCTCGATAGAAGTAGATACCTTAGAACTCATGTTCAACACATAAATATCATTCGATTGAGGAGATCGCATGACAACCATATCCTCAGGAATGATATAACCCGGTTTTAGGATTATGCACTCTTTATCATTAAATACGGTAGTGTACTTCTTATCACAAATTTGTGACACACTCAATAATTTATGATCAACTTTGTCACAATAGTTGACTTTTTCAAAGGTGTAATGCCCATTTGAAACATCACCTTCTTGTGTTATCATACCACCCGAATTTCCCACAAAAGAAACATACCCTCCTTGAGTATTTTTTACATTTTTAAGAAGATTGATATTGCCGGTAATATGACGAGAACATCCACTGTCATGATCCAATTCTCTTCAAACACTGTCTTAGATGAACCCTACACAAAAACATAAAGTGATCAGTTCAAAAAGTCAGCCCAAGCCTCAGTCATGGGCACCTTTTGAGTTTCATATGTTGAATCAAAGTTAACAGAATTCAAACGTTATTCAACAACTTGTGAATAAGTCACAGGCCTTTTAGATTTTCGTCTTAAATAGGCAACTTGAACGAAATTTGTATTCACGTGTTTACAAATAGGCTCAGTTGGAACAAATTTGGGTTTTCCTTTAATTAAATCTTCAGTAACATAAACCAGCTTGCGAGGATTCACGTCATAAAACATAATGTGAGTTTCATCATCGAAAGACATTGGTCTTTTCAAAATCTCCTTGATCACATGAACGGGTTTAGATTGTTCCTTGATAAATGGATAAAGATTTTGAGACTTATTTAATCCACAGTTTATGACCACGTGACCTAGTTCACCACATAGAAAGCAAGTTCTCATATCAACACGTTCACGTTGTGATGGAGCAGAGACATATGAGACCGAAGGATGAACCACACCAGCAATGGGACCTTTGTCTAAATCATCAAATGTTACTGATTTCTTTTTCATTTAAAAGTCAAGATTTGAACAATTTGAAAAACTTTGCAATGAATAAGTTCCATGAGATTTTACAAACTGAACCTTTTTAGCATATTTTAATAATTGTTTTGCTTTTATTAAAGGATCCACGACATTTGATGTCTTAGATTAAACAAATTCTTGTTCAAGATTTTGAATCTTGGGAGTTTCATTTAGAAAGACGCTTTCAATCAACTCAGGGTTGATTAGATTAAGTGGAATGACTTTCTCAGTGAAAACTTAGCTAATTCCTTTTAGCTTAAACACACTACCAATTGAAGAGTTTGAAGCATGAGGATTGATAAAACGCATCAAATCCTCATCAGAAATTTTTGGTTTTTCTGATTTCTTTGTTTTAAACTTAACTGATTACTCCTTTTGCATTTTAGTTGTATTTGAACCGTACACAGCCTCCTAAAATTCATGAGGTTCACATAAAATGTGATTTGAATGTGGAATGTCCTAGTTTTTGTGTACAACATCAGGTTCAAATACATCCTCAGTGATTACTTTTTCAACAAAGACCTTGTTACTTTTTCACATTGTCATTTTTAGCAACATCAAATTTTGTTTAACAACCGATTCATTAACAACAGTTTCCTCTTTTCCAGCAAAAGGATTTACCGTGGAATTATTATGAAATGGTGGTGGTACTTGAACAAAACCTACGCCTTTCTTTGAATCTTTTTGCTTACTTGATACTTCAACAATTTCATTTAGTAAAAATGATGAATTTCTAAATTTGCCTAATTTGTTTTTCAACTCAAGAACCTCATTTTCAAGATCTGTTATCTTAGATCAATGTTTGAAGATTTCTTGAAATCTCTGATCATTAATTGTCATTTTGACAGACAATTCAGCTTTGAGGTCATGATTACTAACAAAAAATGCTTCAATTTTCTCCCTATATCTCATTTGAGATTCTAGTAGTTGTCTATAAGTATCCTTAAATGAAGCAATTTCTTTCACCAAACTATCATTGTGTGCTTTCAAAGATTCTAACTTAGGTTTAATGGTTTCACAATCAACACAAGGCACATTAGCAGACAAATTAATAGAGTTAGAAGAAGAACTAACCTCATCAATTTTAGCCATACACGCAAATATGGTTGGTTGAATTTGACATGAATCATAAGAATCCGATTCAGTGTCGTTGTTAGATGACAATTCATTTCCACTTGCATCTTGAAAGCTCCCGTGCATCTCAAACATAGCCAAGTTTGCTTGATTTTTATTGCACAAAAATTCGTTGAGACCAATCAGTTCCATCAGCAGCAGAAAGCAAGGCTTGTGATCTCGAAGCAGATAGTTTACTACCAGATGGTTTGTCAGCATTATCACCCGTTTTCACATAACTTCTTTCAGAATTCCGAGGTCTATTATATTCTTTCTTCGGCTTATCACACTCTTTTGCAAAATGACCAAATTCTTGACAGTTAGAACACTTGACTTTTAGCTTATCGAACCCAATTTTCTTGTTTAAAGCGGGTAAATCCTTACCAGCTCTTTGTATGAATTTCTTCACTTTTCTTACGATCATTGCCATGTTCCACTTAAGATCCATAAATTCCAAATCATCAGGGTCTACTTGATCATAATCTTCATCGGATAATTCACTCGTTGCAATTTTACTACCCACCAGATTCTCATACGATGTCATAAAAGCACATAGAAACAAGAAGTTCTGTTCAGTTTCTTTGATGTTCACGTTTGGTGTTGGAGTGAAGTTGTTTGTAGAAGAAGATCCACCAGATTTCCCAGTGTTCCCAATGTACCCTGATTCCATAAAATATGCATTTGGATCACTACAAGCTGAAGATCCCACATTTGTATTTTGAGTGAGAAAAGCAGTGATCGGAGCTGTAGTGATGCTTAAAGGCATATACTTCCTCCATGGAAAGATAGATCTTGAACTTCTTTTGATGACTTTTGACACTTTAAATCATATTCTCTAGCTTCAATCATTTGCATAAACACTGAAGCAGTCAAATCTTCGTTTTTAAAATAATTATTTTTTTTAACACCATAAGAAATGTAGAATATGAAGCAGGTAAAGCATTCTTCACGGTGTGAATCTTATCACTTTCACTTGGTTCCATTTTTAACTTAACCATCTCAGCGAGAAGATGATTGAATCTTGTAGTCATTTCTTCTACTGTCTCTCCCTTCAACTAGTTAAAGTTTCGAAATTGAAACTTCAAAATTACCTCATTTTAACATGTTGAAATAATGAAGATAGATCTTGATACTCCCAACTTGATGGAAAATATTATCAGGTAAAACCTTAGTAAGAGTGGAATATACCTTTGTTTCAATCTCTAAAGCTTTCTTTTCTTCTTGTGATTATTGTGAATAGACTTTAGGAGTAAAACCAGCAGTCTCATCACCAATCATTGGTATAGTATAAACTTAATTAGGACAATATGAACAATCAGGATGAAAAGAACCAAGATGTGCTCGAAACGGTGGTTCCCATTTTGCAAAATCACTGAACTTCATCAGTGGAGGACATTTGGAATTATTGGAACCCGGTGTATCAATCCAATAACTATAACAGATCTCAGATCTGTATCTAATCGATTAATACCTTAATAAAGATCAAGCTCATAATTACCTTTTATCAAGTGTTATATGTGTATATGTATTATCAGTATATATGTATTAGTAGTTGTGTAATATTAGGATGAAGATCGAGAGAGAGTTTGGACAGAGGTTCGTTAAATATTCTCAAAACTTAAATTAAGTGTGAACAGTGTCCACTATATATAGAAGATTGGTCTGGTTCGCTAACATTCCCTAGCGAACCAGACACTACTCCATTACATACATAAATAAACCAAATAGCTTAACGAATCACCCCCTGATTCGTTAACATCCCCTAACGAATCAGGAAGGAATAAACTTAAGTCTTAGTTCGCTACACAACCTTAGCGAACTAGACATTACATTTAGAGAGCTAGAGAATAACTTAATTGTTTATTACATTAAACATAAAACAAATACGTTAATGATAATTACAAAGACTCAAGACGCAAAACCGTGCACTAACAGACACCCCCTCGTCTTGAGCTCTTTGACTTGAAGTTACTTGAAGCGCTTGGACTGCCAGTCTCTGCAACTATGAATTCCATTTTCATGACAAACACGCACAACGCGCTGGAATTGCATAGCCAGGTCGTAGTCTACATTGCGCTCGATCAGAATCTGTTTCCTATGTAGCACGTCATTGTCTGTTTCAGATAAATTAACCAACCACATTGGGTCGATTATCTTGATGAGCTCAGTCTTCAGTCCTTTACAAAGGCAATGATGGCCTCGCCGGTACGATTGTCATAGTACCAGCGGTTGAACGAGTGATGCATGTGTTGGGGCATCGTCTTCACCGGTACCCGCTTCATCGTCTTCGGCGGCTTTACCTTAAGAACCAGTTTCCTCCATCAGTCCTAGGATCAATCTCGTCAATACGTTTCCGTCTCAGGACCTGGGGCTTGAAGAACTTGAAGCAATGATTGACCTCGAATAGTAAGTGTTTATGAAACCACTCAGCTGTTCGGTAGCTACCACGATTTATGAATGGACGACGCGCGAGGGTACGAACATCCCACCGCGGTGATGTCAGAACGTCCATTATCGTTTCGTAGTATTGAATCCCCTTTTCCCACTTAATTATACATACCTTAAGCTCGGAATCATATAGCCACGAGACGATATCACCATGTACCTTGGATACATTCTTGAAGGAGGTTACTTGGTTTTCTTTGACCCAAGTTGCAGCTATGTCTTTTTGTTCTTGATCAACATATCTATACGCTTTGATAATCTTACTTTCCGCTTTGTAGCTGAACCACTTAGCAATATCAGCATCGGATATGACTTCAAGTGATTTGTATACTGCAACAACTGCCTGTTTACCCTTGAATACCTTTACCAAATCATCCTCAGCAGCTTTAACCGTTTGTTCATCGAATAACGGAGCACCTTGATCAACGTTTGTGTGTTGAAACAAATCCGGATACTCCTCAGTAGTGACATCTTCCATCTCAATATCCTCGTCTTCATAAATAAAATCCGTATTCATCTGAATAGACGGATCATCTTCTATACCTTCCTCATTCATCACTTCGACATCAGGCTCAATCTCTAACACGGTCAACTGTTCATCATTCAACCCAAGCAGTATAGAAATCTGTTCCCGTGTTAGAGACCTATCAATGAACTCACCAACCTTTATCTCATCTCTGTTCAACACACTTCTAACCACCCCTGATCCATCCATAAATATCACAATGTTAGCATCAATCATTTCAATTGGCTTAGCAGCAGTTGGATCCTGATACACAATAATCTGTTTCCCCGAGTCCTCACCGCCACTTGTACCAGCACCGGAAGATGAGTCATGTGTTTGTTTAGGCTCACCTCCTGCACCAGACTTGTCAGGATCTTGATCATCTTTTTTGAGTTTCTTTAAGGCATCTTCTTTGCAAGTCAGTTGCAAGATTGGATATTCTTGTTCCTTTATTTTAACCCCCTGAGACTCAACAATCGCACGTAGCACTTTAGTCTCCTTCTGACAAAATGAGATATAACTCATCATCCGTCTTTGATTCTCCATAAGACGTTCTTGATTCTGACGGTCAGCTGCCATTTGATTCTCATATAGATGAAGAAGATTTAACAGCATCTCTGTCTGACGGTTCGGTGGCAGATTGTACAATGAGGGATGAACTGGTTATATCGGTCCTTGAGGCCAAGTGATTCTTATAAAAGAGACATCACTCGGAGGAGGAGGAGGAGGATGAGGAGGATGAGGCCTCATAGATGGTGTTGGAGGGACATTGGATAATGTAGTAGGAGGCCTTGGTATTTCAGATAACGCCATTTGTGGAATTAAACCAAGCCTTTCATGAGACACCAACGTCGTTGTCAATGTAAGAATCAGAGTGCTAGTAGTAGGCGGCACTACCGAGCGTTGAGGCGTTGATTGACGAGGTAGTGGCACACAATAATTACCCTAGCCCCAGCTGACACAAGTCGTTTCTTAGACGGCTCTCCAGTTGCCACAGCTTTCCCTTTTCTCTTTCGTTCTTGTTGAGTTGCAATGGTGGCAACAAACGCAGCATTTACTGCACCTTGTTGCTCCTGAAAAGTAACATCACCAGCTCCACCATCACCATCATCATTCCCATCATCATCGTTCCCACCTTCTCCCCCTTCACGCTCAGAATCCAAATCATCATGGATCCAGCGTTCATCAGGAAGACATACATAATTCGGATTAATTATATGACCAATCATTCTTTTATCCGCTGGCCTCTCCTTTCTATAAACCAACATTCTATGTACGGTATCAGCTTTCATGTGTTCCATTGGAAGCACATCATTCACCTGAGCTTGATCAATAACTAAATTGGGAATTAAGTCTTGAATGACCAGCTGTAGAAATCGAGGATACATTAAAAAATTTCTTCTTTTGAAGTGTTTGCTGAACTTGTTCTTTCAGATGATCGTAAACTAGCTCAGAGTAGTTAAATGGCTTGTTGAGGATAAGAGCAACAAAAGCTGACTGTATACTACTTCTGCATTGATCAAAACCACCACGACGACCACTCATACAACGAATCAAGACATGGAGATGATATTTGTATGGTGGACATAACCTATTCTTGTTCAGCATAGATTCATCAATACCACCACCATAACGCAGACGAGTAAACAAACCCTTGATCAACTGCTTGTCAAATTCACTCGGGTTGTCATCATTGTCACCAAATTGAAGCACACGGCGAACCAACCCCACGTCAATTGTAATAACAATTCGATTAATTGTGGCTCTAATATGATTCTCCACCTCAACAACCTCAGAAGTATCCCAAAACTGCCTAATAATACTCAGAAACACTTTAGGTCAAGCAGTGATTGCATAACGTATCACTGAGCGTCTTAAGAATGCTAACATGTTTCCGAACATATTAATGTCAGCAATATCTTGGTCAATATACGCACGGATGTTGTGTTTTGTGTCATAAGGTAATAAAATAACATCTTCCTATTGTACTTGAGGTGGTTGCTCTTGTGGTGGTTGTTCTTGTTGCCCTTGATCAGCAACCGGTGGATCTTGATTTACTTGATCAGCCATTTGTACTGAATAGAATTTAGAGAGGTATGAGTAATATGAAGAAATAAAACAATATGTCATGTGTAATTGATGTATTTACGCGTTTAGACGGTTGAAATAATTTAGTTAATTCAAAAGGTAATTAATCATTCGTGTGATTATCACTCTAATTCCTTTCCATCCAGTAAGGAATCAAGTGATTCGCTATCATGTAAGTAGGTTAACGAAGTAGACTTAGCGAATTACTATTTAAAGCAGCGAACTAGAATCTAGTTCGTTATAATTTGACGAATCCGCATCTGATTCGTTAGCTATCTTATTCGCTTAATCTAATTCGTTTGAATTTTTAACGAATTGGACACCAAAGAGTTCCAATTCACTAAAGTTCACGAATGGTCAAGAATTAGACTTGATCTTTGACTCACACCGTCAAAGTCAAAATAAATATGAACACCGAAAGTCAACAACACGAATCAAGCTTCAATTAATCCTTAACTATCGTCGGATAATCAAAACATTATGTGTAGTGAACTCGGAAACATATTACACATCTCATGGTAATGAGATTGAAGACTCAAAACCCAGGAATAACTTAGGTTAACTGGAGTATACATGTAACACCCCGTAACCGCAGCGGAAACGTACACGGGATGCAACAGACACATCTGATATCAACAGCATTGCTTATAAAGAAAATACCACTACATTAATTTATAACATATTACATTGTTGCGAGTTTCATTATTGTCTAGGTGTTACACACATATTTTACCGATAAGACATTAATAAATTCATTACAAAACATAGAGCAGCAAGCTTCCAACAGGTAGCACAGATAGTTAAACACATATCAATCATTCCAACTTGGGCATACCTAGAAAACATGTAAAGAAAACGGGTCAACTACGAATAGTTGGTGAGTTTCACTAATTTAAATAAACACTGACAAATCATTTTAATAATCATTTATTAACAATATAATCATGCTGGGAACTATGTTACCCCAGAACATTTCCATTAACTTCCTGGGAACTATGTTACCCCAGAACAATAATAACCCCTGGGAACTATGTTACCCCAGAACAATAAATACCCCTGGGAACTATGTTACCCCAGAGCAATAACAACCCCTGGGAACTATGTTACCCCAGAACAATAATAACCCCTGGGAACTATGTTACCCCAGAACAATAATAACCCCTGGGAACTATGTTACCCCAGAATAATAATAACCCCTGGGAACTATGTTACCCCAGAACAATAACACATGATAAACATTTTATATATTCTGTGCATCAGACCATATATATATAAATGTACAAGTATTTCCATACGATCGGTATGTACTTAAATACTTTAAATAAGACATGTTTTCCGCCCCGGGAAAATATAATTAAAACAATTCATTAAAAGGGGCTCGTGAAAACTCACCTTTCTGTGAGTCGGTGAGTAATATAAGGAACAGCTACGTGCCTGGATCTGTAATATAATATCTAGTCGTTACTATATAATTCCCATAACTTAAATACGTATCAATCGGTACATCTGGGAACATTGTTAACCCAGTACTGTACTCGATTCGGGGACAATGTTAACCCCGTGACACTTCTAAGGACTCAGATTGTGACATTGCTTAGAGTTTGACAGTCAATTTAGTTAAGGTGATGAAATTATAGCTCGGTTTGACACCCCGTTTGGCCGTGGGGCCCGTTTCCGGTATTTCGGTGCCGGAAACGGTAAAATCGGGTAAAATTACCCAAATCATCCGAATTATTTTCGGATGATTTATTTTTACTTAATTTACTTAGATTTATGAAAATAGTCCATTTTTAAAGTTTTTGTGTACCAGTCAGCTCGCTTATGCGAACTTTGCCAGTTTACACGTTTTAAGCTTTAAAAACTTGTTTTTATGTTCTTTTTAGCACAAATAATTACCCGATTAGTCTCGGGTCTTGAAATTTTGGACAAAACTTATTTTGACAGAAAGAAAATTTTACAAAATTTTTCCAGATTTATTTTCTTATATTTACATTTATTTATCTATTTTTAAATCTTATTAAAACACTAAATATGTCAAAAATACCAAAACACTTTAGAAAAATCCCAAAGTTTTCTGGGATGATCTCTATCATCCTCATAACTTCCTGGAATTTTTCCAGATTTATTTTCCTATATTTACATTTATTTATCTATTTTTAAATCTTATTAAAACACTAAATATGTAAAAAATACCAAAACACTTTAGAAAAATCCCAAAGTTTTCTGGGATGATCTCTATCATCCTCATAACTTCCTGGAATTTTTCCAGATTTATTTTCCTATATTTACATTTATTTATCTATTTTTAAATCTTATTAAAACACTAAATATGTCAAAAATACCAAAACACTTTAGAAAAATCCCAAATTTTTCTGGGATGATCTCTATCATCCTCATAACTTCCTGGAATTTTTCCAGATTTTAAAACTTATTTTTCAAGCCATTTTCACCCAAAACCGAGCTAGAAAGCCCTAGAACTCGTTTCACCGAAAAGCCTACTTAGACTTTTCCAACTGAGCTCAAATTTTTTGGGTGACTTTTATATGTTATAAAAAGCTTATCTTAAATTTTCCGGAATTTTTCATCATGTTTTGCTATTTTTCACTATTTTTGGCCAAAACCGAGCATTAAATTCACCAAATATTCATCTTTTATCCAAAAATTACCAAAAATTCACAGATCTCATATTTTCATGTGTAGATCATCTCTGTGAAATTTCGTGACCCGAATCTAAGCACACGAAAATCTGTCCAAATTTCATAAACACACGAAAACCGAACTATTTTGTGTTTTCTAGCTTTAGATCGCAAGGATCTCGGTTTCTAGCCTTTGCTAGCCGCTAGATACAACACTTACAAGCACATCAACACCACACCAAGCAAGTTATACCCACAATCAAGCCATTTCTTTCCTAGTGTCGGTTAAAACATCAAAACAACGATTTTGACCGTAAAAATCCGTTCTCGACTCTTTTTACTCATTTCTTGGACCAAGATCCCTTGTATAACTTGTATACATCTCTTGGTCATGCAAGAGTCGGTTTCATCTCGGGTTTTCACCCATTTTTCACATGAAAACCTCCTTTTCTCAAGAATTATGAAATTAAAAACAAGATTCAAGCATCAATTCATGCATATACCTTGAGATCTTGGTGAAAAATGGATGAATCTTGGATGAAGGTTTGAAGATTGAGAGAGTTTGAGAGAGTTTGGATGAAAGAAAAGAAAAATGGAATGTGTAAAAGGGGTGTGGGGGGGTGGCCGGCCATATGGTGGTGTGGGGGTGGGTCCCACAACTTCAATACTAGCCACACATTTGGATTGTGTAATCCGGATAATGTTGTGGATAATCTGGTTCAGTTCGTTTCTCGTTTAAACTCGTAATTCGGCTTAAAACGAGCCTAAAATGGTTGTTTTTCGGGTTAACATAAAATTTATATAAAACTGATTTAAAAACTTTAAAAACTTAACCCATGACATTAAAACATCATATTATTAATAATTACGCATCTTTTTCGGCTTGATTGATCGTCTCTTGCTTGGTTTGGTGTTAAAGGTTTCGTTTAGCGTACCGACGTACCATTAAATCGAAATCCTTTTTCTGTGCTATAATTTACTTATCCCGAAGCATTAATACTTCGTAAATATCACTAAACATTATATACTTCGTCTATAATGTAATTCCCGATTCGTTCGGGTTTCAATAATCGTTCATTGGTTAATTGTAATTCCAATATGATTCACTATATAATTGAGTATGATTCATACTGTGAACCATATATATTCGTATAAACGTGCTATAACTCATATAATCAATATTAAATAACACGTAAATAGTATATTCCGGCTAGGGTATACCTGAATTTGCCGGAATCGTTACATTCTCCCCCCGTTATAAAAATTTCGTCCTCGAAATTTTACGCGTCAACTACTTCCTTTTGAGGAAATAGGTGGGGTATTTCTTCCGAAATTCGTCCTTTCGTTCCCAAGTAAATTCTGGGCCTCGTTGCGAATTCCATTTAACTTTGACCAACGAGATCTTATTGTGTCTAAGTTGCTTGATTTTACCGTCCACTATTTCGATGGGCTCCTCTACGAAGTTGAGCCTATCACTTATTTGAACACCCTCTAAGGGTAACACCGATGTCTCATCCGCCAGACATCTTTTCAAATTTGACACATGAAACACGTTATGAACTGCACTTAGTTCCTCAGGCAGTTCTAGTCGGTAAGCTACCGGGCCGATCTTTGCAGTAATGTCGAATGGTCCAATGTATCTAGGGGCCAACTTCCCCGCCTTTCCAAATCTGACCACTCCTTTCCAGGGTGATACTTTCAAATATACCTTTTCACCCTTCTCAAATGACAACGGTTTTCGACGGGTATCGGCATAACTCTTCTGCCGATCCCGCGCGGCTTTCAAGTTGTTCTTAATTTCAAGAATCTTGCCGGTCGTCTCCTGAACCAGATCCGATCTAATGACCTGCGAGTCACCCACTTCAGACCAGCAAAGTGGTGATCGGCACTTACGTCCATACAATGCTTCATAAGGTGCTGCCTTTATACTGCTATGGTAACTGTTATTATAGGAAAATTCAACGAGTGGGAGATGTTGATCCCAATTTCCCTTAAAGTCCAGTACGCAGGCACGAAGCAAATCCTCCAAAGTTTGAATGGTCCTCTCAGACTGACCATCGGTCTGAGGGTGGTAAGCTGTGCTTAGGTCAATACGTGTTCCCAACGCTTCTTGGACAGCATGCCAAAGTTTGGAGGTGAAATGGCTATCCCTATCGGAGATGATCGAGATGGGGATGCCATGACGAGACACTATTTCATTTATATAAATTTGCGCAAGTCTCTCGGTGTTATAATTGTTTCTAATTGGAATAAAATGTGCCGATTTGGTTAATCTATCCACAATTACCCAAATTGCATCATTTCCCCAGGATGTCTTAGGGAGGTGTGTCACGAAATCCATAGTGATTTGCTCCCATTTCCATTCGGGAATCTCCGGTTGTTGTAACATCCCCGAGGGTTTCTGGTGTTCCGCCTTAACCCTCGCGCACGTCGTACACTTGCCGACGTAGGTGGCTATATCCTTTTTCATACCCGGCCACCAGTAAAATTCTTTCACATCCTTGTACATTTTATCCGATCCCGGATGTATGGAATATTTCGATTTATGCGCTTCGTCCATGATTAATTCACGAAGGTCATGGAGGGTCGGAATCCAAATCCGACTTTTGAAATAGAGAATTTCGTCCACACGCTGTTCGAAATTCTTCTCGTTCCCGAAAAGTCCTTCTTTATCCAATTGGTCCTCTTTCAACGCCTCGCGTTGAGCGACTCGAATCAAATCCGAAAGGCTCGATTGGACTACCATTCCCAACGCTCGCACGCGTAGTGGCTTAACTCGATCTTTCCTACTCAAGGCATCGGCTACAACGTTAGCCTTGCCGGGGTGATATCGGATGTCACAGTCATAGTCACTTAGTAACTCGACCCACCTTCGTTGTCTCATATTCAGTTCTTTCTGATCGAATATGTGCTGCAAGCTTTTATGATCAGTGAAGATGGTGCACTTTGTACCGTAGAGGTAGTGTCTCCAGATTTTAAGTGCAAAGATGACTGCTCCCAGTTCCAAGTCATGAGTAGTGTAGTTTTTCTCATGGACTTTTAACTGTCGAGACGCATAGGCTATGACCTTTTTATTTTGCATTAACACGCATCCTAACCCTTTACGGGATGCGTCACAATATACAACAAATCCATCGTCTCCGTCGGGGAGACTTAAGATTGGCGCTTGGCACAATCTTTGTTTTAGCGTTTGAAACGCCGTTTCCTGCTCTTCACCCCATTCATACTTCCGATCCTTTTGAGTCAGGAGGGTTAAAGGTTGGGCGATGCTGGAAAAGTTCTCTATAAATCGACGATAGTATCCAGCTAAGCCTAAGAATTGGCGGATTTCCTTCGGAGATTTAGGCGCTTGCCAATCCTTAATTGCTTCAACTTTACTCGGATCAACGTGTATTCCTTGGTGGTTTATAACGTGACCGAGGAATTGCACCTCTTGTAACCAGAAGTTACACTTGGAGAATTTTGCATACAACTTCTCCTGATCCAAAAGCTCCAAAACTAACCTCAAATGTCGCTCATGTTCTTCTTTACTTTTTGAATATATCAAAATATCGTCAATAAATACAATGACGAATTTGTCGAGATAGGGTTTACAGACTCGGTTCATGAGATCCATGAACACCGCTGGCGCATTTGTTAGCCCAAAAGGCATAACTAGAAATTCATAGTGGCCGTAGCGAGTCCGAAACGCGGTTTTTGGGATATCCTCCTCCTGAATTTTAACTTGGTGGTATCCCGATCTAAGATCAATCTTTGAGAAATAGCTCGCACCTTGTAGTTGGTCGAACAAATCATCGATCCGGGGAAGAGGATACCTATTTTTGATGGTTAACTTATTCAATTCCCTGTAGTCAATGCACATTCGAAGGCTTCCGTCCTTCTTTTTCACAAATAGTACAGGTGCACCCCACGGGGAATAACTGGGACGTATAAATCTCTTATCCAACAATTCCTGCAACTGGTTGGATAATTCTTGCATCTCGGATGGTGCAAGTCTGTAAGGGGCCTTAGCAACAGGGCCAGCTTGTGGTAACAGATCGATTCTGAATTCGACCTGTCGGGTTGGCGGTAATCCAGGAAGTTCCTCTGGAAAAACTTGTGGAAATTCGCGTACCACGGGAATATCGTCCACCCGTTTTTCCTCAGAATCAGCGGCCGTCAGGCTCGCTAGATACGCCACACATCCCTGACGTATATATTTCAACACCTTGAGGTGGGATATAAATGGTATCATGGTGCCGGATTTTTCTCCCTGCACTAATACCTCCTCGTCATCCGACACCCGGATCTTGACGGTTTTCTTTTCACAGTTTATTTCTACCCTATTACGTGCCAACCAATCCATTCCCACTATCACGTCAAAACTACCCAATTCTACCGGTAATAAGTCGATCAGGAAAGATTGTTCGCTCAGAATAAAAGGGCAATTCCGAACAATCCGATTAACTATCATGGTTTTACCGTTAGCGACCTCTACGGTGTAGGGTTCTATGGTTTCACCAATAGGAAGGTTTGCTATCGAAAGGAATCTAACGGAGACAAAACTCCTATCGGCGCCTGTATCAAATAATACAGAAGCGTAATGATCAGAGACGAGGAAGGTACCTGTCACTACGCTGGGGTCCTGGCGCGCCTCGTTCGCTCCCATCACAAATGCTCGGCCTCGCGCCGGATTGGACGACGATGGCTGACCCGCGAGTTGTCTCCCGTTTCCTCCCTGATTCAGTTTCGGGCAGTTCCTTTTGAAGTGATCCGTGCTGCCGCATTCGTAGCAAGCACGGCTAGTGGTCACCATCTGGTTTCCTTGCGGGTTCTGCTGTCGGGCTGGTTGAGTTCTAAATGGTTGCGCCCGAATAGGTTGGGGTTGACGGTTCAGGTTGTTCAGATTTGTCTTACAATTTGGTGCGTAGTGTCCAACCCTGCCACACCGGTGGCACACCACCTCCTTGCACACGCCACTATGGTGGTAACCACATTTCCCGCACCTAGGAAACGTTCCCTTCTGCGGTTCTTGCCTTCCGCCCGAACTAGTCATGGCATAGCTCTGGGCAGCGGGCCTAGCTCGTTTGCTTTGCTGCTTTTCTTGGACTCTATGATCATGCGCACCCCGTTTTCCCCCAGCGGATTCTCCTGTCACCTTTAGTGATCCGCTCCGCAAGAAATCATACGTGACTATGCAGGCCTGTGTCACTGCACTTTCATACGTCCGGTGTCCCCCGCGTTGACTATACTCCTCACTACTGGAGTAAGTCCCCAAATATAACGTTCCACCCTCTTCGTCTCCGGGGTGACCAACCACGGTACTAATCGTGACAGTTCATTGAACCGATTGGTATAACCCAAGTGGTCCGCCCCCTTCATCTCCAGATTCCACAACTCATTTTCCAGTTTCTGCAATTCATTCTTTGGACAGAAATGTTCCAACACAAGAGCCTTAAGCTCCGTCCAGGTCATGTGGTTTGTCGCCACCTGACCTCGAGTCTGTACTATGGTGTTCCACCATGTCAAGGCATGGTCGGTGAATGTACAGGTGGCGTACTTAACGATACAATCCTCGGGACAGTTGCTAATATTCACCACTGATTCGATTTTCTCTATCCATTTAACTAACCCATTCGGTCCTTCAGACCCGCTAAACTCTAATGGCTTGCATAACATAAAGTCCTTGATTGAACAACCCCTGGATGGTCCAGTGCGGTTGGTCTCTACGGTAGGTATAGGACCATTACTGTCGGTAGCGACCACCGTAGGCGGTGCGCCATTACTCGGAATCGTGTTATCGGTAGGTGGAGGATTAGCATTATGTTCCCCGCCATTATTTATGGGCATTTGATTGCTCGGAGGGGTTGGATTAGATGAATTATTAATACTGGCTTCAATGCGCGATACTATATCCGGTATCGCCGCCTCCAACTGTTGAGCAATCAAACGGCTCACATCTACTTCTGATATTTTCGTGGATCGTTTCGGTGCCATTCTACACAATCATCAAAGAAATATATATAATCAATACCATCTCAAAATATAAAACACAATACATATTTCATTCATTAGTAAACATTGATTCATATTACACAAACATCAATTTACATACTTTCAGTCAACATTACATAACTAGTTTTATTACAAGGGCCCTATGTTGGTATCATCTCGACATAACCCGTAAAGGGGTCAGTGCTTGAATGATACCCAAAAGTATCTAAAGTGATATGCCCTACAAGAGACCCACCCTAGGGGCCAGTGGTTGTACTACAACTAAACAAGATTCACTCCGTGTTAGTATCACCACTAATTACTTACACGGAGTATCAAAAAGCGGTTCAAGATTCTACCATCTAACACATCTACACATGGTGGTAAACCAAGCCCACCAACACCGCCACCAGCACCACCAACACCGCCACCATAACCCGGATTCGGGTTTCCATCTGGCCGATCAACCAGTGGGAGTATGAGCACTCCCTCTTTAACTGGTTAATAGCATACTGGTGATCCAGTATGCTGTCCCCGAGGTACGCCCGCCTCTGTACCCCCACGACCAGGGCGGCAGAGTGCTCGTTCACCTGTTCGGTGAGAACACGTAGCCAAGCCGCCAAGTCCCGTTCCTGCCTCGGAAGACCCCACACAGGTAGGGTCGCAGGTTCGGGCTGGGGGCGGGAAGACTCGCCCCGGTGGTATGTGGATCTGGGTGGGGTAACAGTGGGCGGAACATACGGGACACTGATCCGCGCCGTGAGGCGGGGACCGTGTCTGGGGGGAATCGGGGCGGTCTGTGGTGCGGGCGGGGTAGGAGACCTGGTAACCCTAGCAGGGGAGGGTAAACTAGCACTCCTAGCTGGGGTGGTCTGTCTAGAAGTACTATGACTAGCCTCCGAAGGCTCGGAGCTGGGTGCTACACTTGGGCTTCCAGAGGCCCCGGAACTGACCTCTTCCGGGTCCTCTTCCGTCGACACACTAGGTGTTCTTGCCATTTTTACCTGCACACAAGTTAACAAACATATAGTCCCTTTCCATAGTGTAATTCATAATTAAATTAATCATGCACTTACTTATACAATTTTGCCACATAGTAATATTATTATACATTTACACATATGTTGCCAATTTTTACCTATTTAAGTCCCCCGTGACTTCCCCTGAATTCCCTCGTGCAGACAAGCCTGTTATTATGTTCCGGACCATAATAACCCACTTGTCCATCCAAGTTCATCCCGATCTCGTCACAATATATTATTAGTTAATATTCAGATCCTATAATACTTGAGCTACTGGTTATATTTTAGGTATCTTTTTCAGACATCCTAATTCTTTATAACCAATGGCTCTGATACCAAGTTCTGTAACACCCCGTAACCGCAGCGGAAACGTACACGGGATGCAACAGACACATCTGATATCAACAGCATTGCTTATAAAGAAAATACCACTACATTAATTTATAACATATTACATTGTTGCGAGTTTCATTATTGTCTAGGTGTTACACACATATTTTACCGATAAGACTTTAATAAATTCATTACAAAACATAGAGCAGCAAGCTTCCAACAGGTAGCACAGATAGTTAAGCACATATCAATCATTCCAACTTGGGCATACCTAGAAAACATGTAAAGAAAACGGGTCAACTACGAATAGTTGGTGAGTTTCACTAATTTAAATAAACACTGACAAATCATTTTAATAATCATTTATTAACAATATAATCATGCTGGGAACTATGTTACCCCAGAACATTTCCATTAACTTCCTGGGAACTATGTTACCCCAGAAGAATAATAACCCCTGGGAACTATGTTACCCCAGAACAATAAATACCCCTGGGAACTATGTTACCCCAGAGCAATAACAACCCCTGGGAACTATGTTACCCCAGAACAATAATAACCCCTGGGAACTATGTTACCCCAGAACAATAATAACCCCTGGGAACTATGTTACCCCAGAATAATAATAACCCCTGGGAACTATGTTACCCCAGAACAATAACACATGATAAACATTTTATATATTCTGTGCATCAGACCATATATATATAAATGTACAAGTATTTCCATACGATCGGTATGTACTTAAATACTTTAAATAAGACATGTTTTCCGCCCCGGGAAAATATAATTAAAACAATTCATTAAAAGGGGCTCGTGAAAACTCACCTTTCTGTGAGTCGGTGAGTAATATAAGGAACAGCTACGTGCCTGGATCTGTAATATAATATCTAGTCGTTACTATATAATTCCCATAACTTAAATACGTATCAATCGGTACATCTGGGAACATTGTTAACCCAGTACTATACTCGATTCGGGGACAATGTTAACCCCGTGACACTTCTAAGGACTCAGATTGTGACATTGCTTAGAGTTTGACAGTCAATTTAGTTAAGGTGATGAAATTATAGCTCGGTTTGACACCCCGTTTGGCCGTGGGGCCCGTTTCCGGTATTTCGGTGCCGGAAACGGTAAAATCGGGTAAAATTACCCAAATCATCCGAATTATTTTCGGATGATTTATTTTTACTTAATTTACTTAGATTTATGAAAATAGTCCATTTTTAAAGTTTTTGTGTACCAGTCAGCTCGCTTATGCGAACTTTGCCGGTTTACACGTTTTAAGCTTTAAAAACTTGTTTTTATGTTCTTTTTAGCACAAATAATTACCCGATTAGTCTCGGGTCTTGAAATTTTGCACAAAACTTATTTTGACAGAAAGAAAATTTTACAAAATTTTTCCAGATTTATTTTCTTATATTTACATTTATTTATCTATTTTTAAATCTTATTAAAACACTAAATATGTCAAAAATACCAAAACACTTTAGAAAAATCCCAAAGTTTTCTGGGATGATCTCTATCATCCTCATAACTTCCTGGAATTTTTCCAGATTTATTTTCCTATATTTACATTTATTTATCTATTTTTAAATCTTATTAAAACACTAAATATGTCAAAAATACCAAAACACTTTAGAAAAATCCCAAAGTTTTCTGGGATGATCTCTATCATCCTCATAACTTCCTGGAATATTTCCAGATTTATTTTCCTATATTTACATTTATTTATCTATTTTTAAATCTTATTAAAACACTAAATATGTCAAAAATACCAAAACACTTTAGAAAAATCCCAAATTTTTCTGAGATGATCTCTATCATCCTCATAACTTCCTGGAATTTTTCCAGATTTTAAAACTTATTTTTAAAGCCATTTTCACCCAAAACCGAGCTAGAAAGCCCTAGAACTCGTTTCACCGAAAAGCCTACTTAGACTTTTCCAACTAAGCTCAAATTTTGTGGGTGACTTTTATATGTTATAAAAAGCTTATCTTAAAATTTCCGGAATTTTTCATCATGTTTTGCTATTTTTCACTATTTTTGGCCAAAACCGAGCATTAAATTCACCAAATATTCATCTTTTATCCAAAAATTACCAAAAATTCACAGATCTCATATTTTCATGTGTAGATCATCTCTGTGAAATTTCGTGACCCGACTCTAAGCACACGAAAATCTGTCCAAATTTCATAAACACACGAAAACCGAACTATTTTGTGTTTTCTAGCTTTAGATCGTAAGGATCTCGGTTTCTAGCCTTTGCTAGCCGCTAGATACAACACTTACAAGCACATCAACACCACACCAAGCAAGTTATACCCACAATCAAGCCATTTCTTTCCTAGTGTCGGTTAAAACATCAAAACAACGATTTTGACCGTAAAAATCCGTTCTCGACTCTTTTTACTCATTTCTTGGACCAAGATCCCTTGTATAACTTGTATACATCTCTTGGTCATGCAAGAGTCGGTTTCATCTCGGGTTTTCACCCATTTTTCACATGAAAACCTCCTTTTCTCAAGAATTATGAAATTAAAAACAAGATTCAAGCATCAATTCATGCATATACCTTGAGATCTTGGTGAAAAATGGATGAATCTTGGATGAAGGTTTGAAGATTGAGAGAGTTTGAGAGAGTTTGGATGAAAGAAAAGAAAAATGGAATGTGTAAAAGGGGTGTGGGGGGGTGGCCGGCCATATGGTGGTGTGGGGGTGGGTCCCACAACTTCAATACTAGCCACACATTTGGATTGTGTAATCCGGATAATGTTGTGGATAATCTGGTTCAGTTCGTTTCTCGTTTAAACTCGTAATTCGGCTTAAAACGAGCCTAAAATGGTTGTTTTTCGGGTTAACATAAAATTTATATAAAACTGATTTAAAAACTTTAAAAACTTAACCCATGACATTAAAACATCATATTATTAATAATTACGCATCTTTTTCGGCTTGATTGATCGTCTCTTGCTTGGTTTGGTGTTAAAGGTTTCGTTTAGCGTACCGACGTACCATTAAATCGAAATCCTTTTTCTGTGCTATAATTTACTTATCCCGAAGCATTAATACTTCGTAAATATCACTAAACATTATATACTTCGTCTATAATGTAATTCCCGATTCGTTCGGGTTTCAATAATCGTTCATTGGTTAATTGTAATTCCAATATGATTCACTATATAATTGAGTATGATTCATACTGTGAACCATATATATTCGTATAAACGTGCTATAACTCATATAATCAATATTAAATAACACGTAAATAGTATATTCCGGCTAGGGTATACCTGAATTTGCCGGAATCGTTACAATACAAAACCCCGAAACCATTAACACTCAATCGACCCGGCAAACAAAAATCATTCTTCAATTAAAGTCTACCAAGGGTCTCGGAATCGCATTCCGATCACAAATACCTAAACATCAACTACATAAACACAGCATATCATAAATAGATTAGGGTATTGAACTCGGAAAACCCTTAGAACATAAAAGTACATAATTAGTCTATCAATGAAACGTCATTTTTGACGAAAATCACAATGATATGATCGAAATTTGAAGGTCGAAAATCAGAGAAAAATTTTGAAAATGGTGACTTTAGGTGTAAGAAAGATGGTGAATAGTGAAAGATTGTTCGTGTTTCTGTCTTATATAGCCTTACACGCTACCCAATGTACTCTCTGTACGAATCAAGCGATTCGTTTGAATTTTAAATAACGAATTAGGCAATTCGTTATTCCAATTCGTTACATCAGAGTAGCGAACAAGACATGACTCGTGTCTTGATTCGTTAAATATGTATAACGAAATAGAAGTGATTCATTAAAGAGTGCGGAAGCGAATTAGGTGAGCGAACTTGAAATTAGTTCGCTAAACAATCACCTAGTTCGTTATCCATACTTAACGAATTAACTTTTAACGAATTAAAAATTTTATTTAATTTTAACTTAAATAAATAAATGAATTAAAAGAATTAACTTAAAAGAATTACCGAAGACCTTTTATCCCGATAACCAAATAATTTAACAACGTTTCACATTTACGAAACATAAATTAAATAATATGTAAAACTAAAAAGATAAACTAATTTTTTTTTTGTAAAAATTAAAGAATGTATATACGAAGAAATATCCGAACATTAAAAATAGACAATCTTTTTGTGTTTTTCTATGTTTTTCAAAAGCAATACATATTTTGTGTTTTTGTTGAGTTTGAGCAGAGAATCATATTGACCAAAATTCCCTTCCATCACAGTTTGATATTTCAGCGATGTTATGACTGGCGTTAAGTCGGTCACTGATATTGTTGTCTACTTAAATCTTATAACAAGCCTTCGAGCATTTTTGTGATATGATTTATGGTTCAATTAGCGCACAGAATATCTGAAACTATCAGCCTCTAATCTCGGTTCAAGCTTAATTTGATTTTTGCCAAATCACCCCAACATGACTTAAACCATTATAGTGTTGATCAACATTTTTGAATGCCAATTGAGAAATTTTGAGCAATGCATCAAATTTCCTTTACTGTGAGTGAGTATGCACGAGTCCATCTGTCAGCTTACATACATTGTATCCCCTGGGGTCTGTTTCTTATTGGTATTGAGACGCACGCAAGGGAGGAACAATTGTATGACTAACATCGGATTTTGATCAACTCAGTAATTTGGATTGTACGGAGTACAGCAGTGATCAAGTTTAATGACTTTGGGTTTGCTCTAGAAAGCAAGTGAAATATTCATGCTTATGAATACCCAGACGATTAAGCCGCATAAAGACTCATAGTGTCCAAAATCCTAACGTTTGTTATTTGATTTATTATATTTTTGGGTGAACAACCACTATAAGGCTTGAGTATGATCGGTTATTACATTTCTGCCATCTTCACCGAAACTTTTGCTAGAGACTAACACCTTTTTCAATGTGGTTTTTCTTTAAGTTTATATCACTTACTTTACTCTAGCAGCTTGTTTAAGACCTATCAATGCACCAATGATTAAGCACTCAGTCTTTTAAGCTTATTTCTTTCTGGATTTGGGTTCAAATAATCAACGTACTATCATTTTCTCTTTTTTCTTCAAAAACTCAAAATTTTGAGGAGCATAAAACAAAATGATTTTAATTGCCCCAGTTAATTTAAGTTTATAAATTGATGGTTGTCCTATCCATCTACAAGTAGAGAACAGGACCAAAACATGCAAGCACGCTTCACAAACTTAAATAACTGACTAAATTTTTAGCTAAAAATAAAGTAGAAGCTTAACGAACGCCCCAAGTTCTTTCCATTTGTTAGGTAAATGGCTAACCCGAAGATTTACAACAAATTATCAGGACCAAACATATACAAGTATATGTCCTTCAAAATAGAAGCAAATGACATAATTTTCAGCGAACATAAGCAAAAAAAAATCTTTTTGGTTTTTCCCTTTACAAACTAAAAACACAATCTTTTTGTCTTTTCGGATTTTTCTTTACAAAAACAAGAAAAATTCACATTCTTTAATCCATTTAAACCAAGAAGAAAGTTAAAACGTGTTTTATCAAAGGCTTTGGTAAATAGATCGGCTTTTTGAAAATCATTATGTACTTTCTCAAGGTCAGTCAATTTCTTTTCATAAAAATCCCGTATAAAATGATATCGAATTTTGATATGTTTTGTTTTAGAATGTTGTACGGGATTCTTGGTGATACTAATAGCAGCAGAATTATCAATCAAAATGGGAATAGTAAGAAACTTCAAACCGTAGTCACGAAGATGTTGTTGTATCCACAAAACCTGGGAACAGCAACTCGAGATTGCAACATACTTATCTTCGGCGGTTGAAGTGGAGCCCGTTGTCTGCTTCTTACACTGCCAGGAAACAAGCCGGCTTCCTAAGAATTGACATCCCGCTGTAGTAGACTTGAAATTTGCCTGGTCTCTTGATTTCAGCTGGATCTTACTTAATCATGTCATAACTCACACAAATAAATGTGTCGACAAGAGAGTTAATGACGGGTTGCTATATTTAGAAAGATAACCGTTTGTTAAAGGCGGAATCAATAACAAACATACAGTTGCTTAATCAGTATTCGAAGGTAACCAACACAAACAAGATTCGCTCAAAAGATTTCCATTCATATAACATTCATCATACAAATTGGATAATCGATTTAGGGTTTCTTGAAGGAGGGTTTTTCCGTACGTATTCTAGTACCGCCGTCACTTTCATGAAAATATTCTTTCTTATCCAAAAAGTGTAGAGGCTAGAATCCATCTTCGGCGGCGTGCCCTAAAACATAGGTCAGCCACCCTAGGACAGTTGTCATTCCTTCTAGAAACCCCAAAGGTAAATACATATTCAAATTAGATAATCAGAAAAGAGTCTAAGTGTAAAACAAGTCTTCCGGGTAGGCTTTGCATCAATCTTCATTTTCCGAGTACGTCGTGTACTCTGTCATCCTTCAGGACTTGGTAAACATAGAAGTGTGCCCGGGATCAGTTTCCGGGTAGACTTTACTTAAAGAGGATTTTACCAAGTAAAATACTCACCGGGTAGACTTCAATCTTCTTGACTTTGCCAGACTTTGCCCGAAAAACCCTTACGAGCAACCTTGTTCTTCAATGGTCCATTTCAACTCCTTTCTATATCATAACTTATTAGCAAAGTGTACTCGGGAATACTGTTCCTTGCTTGAGTTGAACTTTGCCCGATGTTACTTAAAGATATTCATCTAGATCATCAAGCTTGTTCGGACCACCATTATTACTAAATACCTTGCCCGATCTTCCAATCACTTGGCTTCATGGACTTGGTTAGCCAAAAGCTTACTCGGAAGTGAACTTTTCTTGGCTATGAAGAACAGACTTGCTTGATAAAGTGAACCTTGCCCAGATTTACATAAACTAGTGAACCTTACTCGGCAATGCACTAATTTGCAAACCCTGTTCGGATATCCACTAAAGAAGACTTCTTGAAGATAACCTTGCTCGATAGACAAAATATCGTACTCGGCTAAGTAAAAGCTTGCTCGGAGGTCTAAGGTGTGCCCGGATCAATACTTAGCGAATTCTGAGGAGGTTGAGAAGATTCCAATCTTCCATATACTTCATTTTGCTCAAATCTTTGACTCAACATTCTCCCCCTAGATTGGAACACCTCAGCTGACCCAAAACATTTCTAAGGTTACTTACACTTAGTCAAAATACACATCAAATTAAAAGTCAAATTACATAATCAAATAACATAATTCATTACATAATCAAAAGTTGTGCAAAGACATTACATCACAAAGCCTACTCAACGAATCTTGTCTCTTTCTTGCATTATGAGCGGCTTGTCTTCTATTGATTATCTCAGATGCAGCTTTCATTTTGAAGATATTAAGGTTTCGGTAATGAGTATGACTTTCTGGTATAACCAAATCCCTTATATCCATTAAATCTTCATCATGCAGGAAGGTCAAGTCTTCATCTTTCTTAATGGTCCCCAATAGTTTTCCATCTGAGTTTCTCAGCAGGTAATGGTCATCCTTTTATTTATACTCAATTTCAGCTATGATGCCATTCTTATGTACTATGTAATTGGGGCGGATCATTCTTCTTCCAAGACTTATGCATGTATTCATGTTTGACAGTGGATTCATTCTTGTGATATTCATCACAAAGTCTATTTCAGCAATATCCATTCTTTTTAACTTTTCTGTCCTCTTTGACCTGTCAAGTTAAATCATTCTCCAACTTCTCTTTAAGAACTTGAACCCCTTGTCAGCTTCATCTCTCAAAAATTTTGACAGATCGTTCATCTGCCTTCCAGCCATCTTGTTTCTATTTCTGAAGTCATACATATTAAGATTGGCCATTCTTTCCAGTTGCTCTTCTGTATACTCACGGAAGTCACTTCTTACAACAATTTCCCACAATTGCCTACATTCCATAATCACCTTCAAGGACTCAGTGACATAATCAATGTAGATTTCTCTTGGAATATCCACATCAGATTGTGGTCTTATTATTCTTTGTTGTGAAGATCTACATGATTCACCTCTTCCTCCTTGTGGTTGTCTTCTTGAGATTGGAGGCCTAAAAGGGATAGACTTCTTTGGTTTTCCAAGCCTTAAGTTGAAAACTTTAATGTAGATGGCCTCCACCATTTCTGTTGGAAGGTTAGCCAAATCAACAATATTCTGTCCTGCTAGTTCTTTAAGATCCAGCAGCATTCCTGCCATACCAGGAGTGTTTGCCAATCCAGCAGGCACAAAACTTCCATCCACAAAGGTTCTAGGGTTATGACTTTCCCTTAAAGCTTTCTCCCATTCAGCCTTTTGTATATAAAAATGTCTTTCAAATCTAGTTTCTCCAAGACATTAAAATCTGCTTCACTCATTCCCCTTTGATCAATCATAATCCTTCTTAGAATATTTATCATCTCTTCATTTTCCCAAGGGACAATGGGTTCTTCTTCAGATTCAGGTTTCTCTTCTTGTGGGGTATGAGTTTCAACTATTCTGACCTGTTCTTTTAACTTCTCACTCATGGTCTTAATTCTTCTTTTCTTTTCTTGAGGTTCATCAGTTGGTTCAGACAGTTTGGTAGAGCTCTCAGTTTAGACTCTCTTCAATTTTTCTTTTCTTTTCAACTTGTTGTACTGGTCCAACACTGATTCTCTAGATAGGTTCTCAACAATCTCAGGCTTCATACCTCTCTCCAGCAGGTATCCACACATACCTCCATAATTTTTCTTCAAAGTTTCCATCTTCTCAAGTTTATCATTTTCTCTAACACATTTCTCAATCACCTTTTCTCTCTCACTGTTATATAGATCTTGGAGTTGGTCAAAGTTAAAGTGAGATAGATCTTTCTCTGAATAGTTATGCCTTCTCAGGTATTCTCTAAACTTTTGACTCTCCCTGTTTTTCTCTTTCGTCTTTTTCTTCAAGGCGTCTCTCTCTTTATCAAGTCTCTTTTGCAACTGATCATCATCAAGATCAGCCAATGTTTCAAAATTTATTCCATATCTTCTCAGCTTTACAACCAATGGATTACTCTTTTTAGATTCTCTCATACTCAACTCAATGTTGGCTCTCTGCACATCTGTCATTTCAACTTGTGGAGATTCAACATTCACAGCTTCTTCACCTTTTCCTTGATCATCATTGTTTTCATCAGAATCATCAGTTTCATCATCCTCTTCAGTTGATACATTGACTGCATCTATCTTTGGTTCATCTGAGGGTGGATGATCTGGATTCTATTCAGACCTAGCAGGCACATCAGGAACACCTGGAATCTATTGTCCTGGTTGCAGTGTTTGCAATGGAATTGCCCTGATTGGGCTATTGTCATTATCACCTTCATCTTTAGGAGTCTCAACATAGCATTTGTTCTTTTCATCTCATCTCCCTCTCTTTGTTTTCCTCTCATCATTCATTTTCTGTTCATCAGACTTCCTCTTTCTCGTATACACTTGTTCAAATCTTTTGACTCTTTCCATCCTGATTCTGGTGATATTAGCCATCATTTTCTCAACAGATTCACCAGTTGGCCTTTCAGGTTCCTTTTGAGGCATTTCTTCAGATTCACTAGCCTTTTTCAGATTCCATTTCAGGTTGGCTCTGTGGTTGAAACATACTTATCACCATAGCCAAGGAATTGTCAACTTCCTCAGTTCTGTTCATCATATTCAGTGTTTCAAATGCTTCTTGATCAGCTACATCATCAAAAATTTCTTTTGCAAGTTTGTCTTGTTTGATCAAAATTTATTGTTCTACCATTTCTTCAGGAGTCATGGATTGAGCCAGTATCTCCCTATCCCTTGTTTCTCTCAGAATGTTTTCTTGTTCTCTTAGGGCATCTTCATTGGCAATAGCATCATCTTTAAATGACACATCTTTTTCTGGATATGCCTTAACAGGCTCTTCTACACTGATTTTTGCCTTTCCTTTCTCAATTCTCCTCCTCACATCCTCTTCATCCTCAGACTATTCATAGTCATCTATTTCCATTTCAAGTGCTTCTAATTCAGGGTCATACTCTCCCCTCTTGGAGCTTTCTGGTTGTTCAGTTTCAGTAATAGGCTCCTCAGTAGCAGTATTCCCTTCATTAATCACTTCAGTCTCTACAACAGTCTGAAAGTCAGTTAAGACACCAGTAGCTGTATCAGTAGCAGCTACATTTTCTTCAACATTTATCTTTTCAATCTTATCCTCTGTCTCAACATTTTCTTCATCCCTCTCCACATTTACTATTTCATCATTATAATCATAGTCATGTTCTCCAACATCTGATTCATCACCTTCATACTCATCATCCTCAGCTCTCATCTCCTCACTACTCTCCTCACCATCATCATAAACATTCATAATCAGTTTTAAACTGTCTGCAGTCTCCACAACTGTTACAGTTTCTTTAACATTCACATCAGAGACAGTTGGGATATTCTCATTCTCCCCCTGTTTTGGGGCAGCTGAGGTCTTCTATCAACATTACATTTTCATCAGTCACCTCCTCATTCCTTATCTTCAATTCAGCATTTTCTAACATTAAATCCAGATTTCTTTGGAATAACTCTGTGTAAGTGAGTGGTGTTGTAGGTGGTGATGTGGAAAATGGTTCATGTTCATGTTGTTCTTGGTTTGTGATGTGAGTTTGAAGTATGGATAGTGGTGGTGATTATGTATGAGGTGGGCTTGGAATGAATGAATCTGTGTGAGTTGGGATATGTGTTAGTGGTGTTTGTGGTGGTGGGGTGTATGTGTTGATGTTTCTCTTTGGCTTATGGTTGGGGTATGAAGTGGGGATTGAGAGGTTTTATGTGGTGGAGTTTGTGGTGGTGAAGGTATAATGGGTTGGTCAATATGTGATGGTGACTGTGGGGGTGTTGGAATAGGTTGTTATGTTTGCTCAAGTTGCTCCTCCTGATCAGGTGCAACTATATCCATAGCTACTCCAGCTCCTCCTTCATCTCCATCAACATTATCATCTCCATCATAAGAACCATCATCATCACTCTCAACATCTTCTCCTCCTTCCTCCTCTGAGCTTAACTCAAGCACTGGCATCACCTCCAAGTTATGATTTTACAGCCATGGCAGAATTTCAAATGGAACTTCAGAATTGAACCTATTGGCAACACCCGGATTCTTAATTCTCTTGTATGTGTCAGGGTTCTGCAGTAGGTGAGTAATTCCCATAGTGGGTAGATCTTGTAATTCCTTGTTGAAGATTATCTGTATGAACCTTGGGTATTGCAAAAATCTATCCTTCTCAGTCTTTTTCAAATTTGAAACTAATCCCTCAAAGATCATCTTTGAGAAATTAAATGGCAAATCACAAATGATTCCAATAGTGGCATTTGCTAGATCACGACTCATCAAAGTCCATAATCCTTTTCGTGGAGCAAACCCCTGTATCACATGATTAATAAGGAATCAGTATAACATAGGTAACATTCCCTTTTGAAATTGCCCATCATGTACCGTTCCCTGATATCCCATTTTCTGTTCAAAGATCCTCATCAGGTGATCAATATTGAAGTTTATTGGTTTATGATCATCATCATTCAACCGTAAACATCTTCTGATCATTCTTTCTGTCACATGTATCTCATGACCAGCAACAAATGCTTCGATTCTCTTTCCATTGATATCTTCAATAAGTTCGGCAGATCCCCAGAAATCCAATGAATGATTTCTGTAAATGACAGGACTTTCAGTGAAAGTAAAGTTGACATTTGATCGAGCCATCCAAGTAATCATTCTTGCCACCGGCGCGTTGTCAGGTGTGACTTGCAGAAGTGCACACATGTTATGCTTCTTTTCAAAGAAGTATTTTGGTTGTTCTTCTTCTGCCATATCTGAACATCACAATCAACCATATTCAAAGTGAAATTAGTCATAAAGTTCAGTACTTTAAGTAATTTCAAGGTATAAAAATGAAGAAAAAGAGAGAAATTTCATTAAGAATATGTTCTTCGACAAATTTATAACCTAAACACATAAACAGAATATTAGTAATCAGATACATACGCAAAGCCCATTATAGTCTAATCGTGACCGGAAAACACATTATTATTGCTTACCGAGTCGGAATTAGAGGGCTAATTCAAGTTAGGGTTTGGATTAAAGATGAATGTGATAAGTCGGTTTAGGTTTCTTTGCGAGTAAACAGTTGCAGTGGAAGGAGAGAGAGGGAAAAGTAATGTTGAAAATTTTGCCTAACTCCCTCTTATATACCTTTTGAAAGTGGGTTTTAAATGCTTTTTGTCGTTTAGTGAGTTATTAGCTGTCACACAGTAACATTATCCACTTGATATATTAAAACATATCTTTACCCTTTTAGTAAACCTTACTCGGAAAATTTTAACAAATAACCGAAGTCCGCTCGGTATACTTTCACTTACACAAAGATTACCCGAATAATAAAAACATCAAACCTTGCTTGGTCAAACCAAGTAATTTAAAGTCAAGACACTGTTGAAGAAAGCTTACCCGAAATACCAGATTTCTTGAGAAATTAATCACAAGGCAAATAATCAAGTATGAAATATCAAATAATCATTCTTACTAAGAATCAATTAAGATCCCCTTATATATTTCTTGAATTCAAATTAATTGACTTAATCTAGCATAAACCCTAAAGGAATAATGATCATAATCAATCAATCTTACTAAGAAACATATTCACTCAAGTATACTTGGAAGCATAGTGTGCTCGAGCAACCTTTCTGATGTATAGTGTGCCCGAACAACATTCTTATGCAAAGTATACCCGAATAACCTTCCTATAGTACAAAGTGTGCCCGGAGAAGGACTTCTAACATACATTGTACTCGGAAGGTCAAGTTTTGAAATTACCAGTATATTGAGGGAACAGAAGTGTATCCGAAATATAAAGTGTGCCCGGAAAACAAAGTTTGCCCGAAAACACTTGTAATTTCAAAGAAAACATAAACACAAATATCACAGAGCATGCTAGGAATGAAATTAAAAATATAAACAGATAAGTGTGCTACAGTATAGAATTTCAAATAGCTTGCCCAAAACACCTATGTTAGCAATAATCTTACTAGGATACACATAATCAATCATCAGGTATGCCCTTACTCGAAGGATTTCAACATATCAAACCATACCCGATCATGACAAACTTAAATAATAATATCTAAGTGTGCCCGGAAAGATTAACTAACATTTCCTAACAACATATTCACACAAATCAAAAAGCTTACTCGGTGTACTAATCCTAAATTCAAAAAGTTTGCTTGAACTAACAATCAGCATATAAAATGCAAAGCTTGCCCGAAACAAGAAATCCTTGTTAAAAACTAGATACAACACATAATGATCTCAAGACTTCAAACTTGCTCGGGAAATTAGTACAAGAGTGTACTCTACCCGAAAAGTGTAAACACTTCAAAGCATGCTCGAAAAACATAAACCTAGTCAAAAATGACTAAGCTTGCCCGGAAAGGTCACAAATCATCAAACCTTACCCAAAATAACATATTCGAACATATTCAACTATTTTGTGCCCGAAAAGGTTATAAAGCACCAAACCTTACCCGAACTTACATATTCAACCTATTAAAGGCAAAATGCAACACTTTTTGACTTAAACCATTTGTCAAAATATATTTTTCATTACAGATCATAGTTTAAGAGCAAATGGTGCATTTAAAGATCAAATTTCAGTTATATTTCTATTCAAAACAGTTTCTTCCATTTTCTGAAAAGATCTCAAGAATGGGATCATATTGACTAAGTAGCTTTCTCAATACTTCATTCTCAACATTATTATGACAACATAGATAGGTTAACAGCAGGTATAAACTTAGCATGAATTTCATCTCTTTGGTGATATGATTAAGGTTCAATTTAAGCATAATGCATTAATGGTCAACACTGTGCTATGATGCCGCATATCTCTTCTCAAAGCTTATTTGGCTTTCCCCAGATCACACCAATTTGACTCCAACCTCCTGTATTTGGTTAGAAAGCTTGGTTTTGTATGACAGAACTTATTGAATCTTTTTGTATTTTTGATTTTCAAACTTATATAGAGGTTGAACGTTGGACTTACAGTTAAATAACAGGCCTTTCATTCAAGATGAGACATATTTTGTCAACATCTTTGTAGTTCTTTGTTGTAACCCTCTTGTTTTATAAAATATTTAAAACACTTATCAACTTTTGGTTGATTTATTCATTCTTTCCCTTGTTTTGATATTTTCTCAAATTTTTCTAACACATGTTCTTTGTCATATTTAAAGATGTTTCATTTTTGGTTGACCAAATAATAACATGCTTGTGTATGACTGGGTAATCACTTTTCTGCCTATCATTTGGAGAGATTTATCTTGAGACATGCAAAGACAACTATGTATATCCACATAAAGATTAGCATATTCATTATGTTTATATCACCTTAGATTTTACATCATCATGAGAAAGCAACCATACATGTTAATGGCTATACTAAGGTCCTTTTAGCCTATTAAATCCATATGATTGGATAAGTAGTCAATGTACTATCATTTCCCATTAAATTAGAGTTTAATATTCAATCACCCCAATTTCTCTTCATTATCAGGTAAATGGCTATCATGTTTGACCACAAGTGATTAGCAGGACCAAACATACATGTGAATATATGTCCTTTCAAAGTCAGAGTTATTGACATAGTTTTAAGTGAAGGAATAAGAAACAAGTTATAATTGCCCCAAATGCATTCAGTTTTTCTAGGCAATGGCTATCCTTTGAATCTGTAGAGATTTAAGGACCAAACATACACAAGTGTATGTCCTTCCAACTGGGCAGATGACATAATTTTCAGCAAAAATAACTACTTGAGTCTTTTCTTTAAAACTCCTTCTTTTAAGCTTCTTTAAAGCTTGAACTGAATAATCTTATCATATCTCTACACCATTAACCAAGTTGCTCATGTTTTGACCAAAATAAAGTATTTATGCAAAATTCATTAGAAAATTTATTTTATCACTTAATTTTGACATAAGACTCATTTTGACACAAACAGTTGTAACACATAATCAAATCTTAATCAAACATGATATCACAAGACAAGCAGACAGTATTAACATTCAAAGTCTAACCTATCTTAATAACATCAAAAAATGAGATAAATCACATATTCAAGCAATTAAGCAATGATGTCAGATAAGCTTACTCTAATAATTAAATCTTAACAGAGACACTTATACTAACATCACAAATGCACATCAACTGATAATCAAACATGCATATCAATCAGATCAATCATGTCAAAACTATGCAATCGTTATCAGTTAAAGCACACATCAGTTTACATATTCAGTAGCATAATCAGTAACATACTCAAGCATACTCACATAACATTCAATTTGTGAAACCTCTAAATAAAATAATCAGTTAGCACATTGAGGTACACAACCAGGCACACATCCATAATCAGATTTCATCATAGTTGATCATTCCCAGGGCTTTCAAAAGAAAGTTGAACCTGGTTCTATCAAGTGGTTTTGTGAATAGGTCAGCCAAATTGTCACTTGTATCAACTATTTGCATTTCAATCAAACCTTTTTCACTGCAATCTCTGATGAAGTGATGTCTGATTTCAATGTGCTTAGTTTTAGAATGTTGAACTGGATTCTTGACAGTAAAATATGCAGCAGTATTATCAATAAGAATAGGGGTGTTCAGAAAATTCAAACCATAGTCCAGCATCTGATTTTGAATCCATAGAACTTGTGCACAACAGGCAGATGCAGCAACATATTCAGCTTCTACAGTAGATATTGAGACTGTTGTCTGCTTTTTGCATTGCCATGACACTAGCCTTTCACCCAAAAATTGACATCCTCCTGAGGTTGACTTTCTACTCATGTTACAGCCATCATAATCACTGTCTGTATATGCAATCAGATCAAAAGATTGGTTCTTTGGATACCAAATTCCTAAGTCTGGTCTATCCTTTAAATATCTGAATATTCTCTTAACAGCATTCATGTAGGAGACCTTTGGACTTGATTAGAATCTTGCACACACACATACAGCAAACATGATATCTGGTCTTGTTGCAGTCAGATACATCAGAGATCCAATTTTGGCTCTATATTCATGTTCATCAACAGGCTCCCCCTTTTCATCTGCAATCATCTTTTCTTTGGTGTCCATTGGAGTTGAAGCAGTCTTGTACTCATGACAGTTGAACTTGTTCAAGATGTCCTGCACATATTTGTTTTGGTGAATGAAGATCCCTTCAGCCTTTTGTTGAACTTGCAATCCAAGAAAGAAGTTCATTTCTCCCATATAACTCATACTGTATTTTGACTTCATTACCCCTTCAAACTCCATGCACATTTGTTCATTAGTAGATCCAAAGATGATGTCATCCACATACACCTTGTAACAGAAGTAAGTCTGGTCCATTTCTTTTGTAGAAGAGTGTTTTGTCAATGGCTCCCCTTGTAAAACCATTTACTAGAAGATGATTTGATAGCTCATCATACCATGCTCTAGGAGCCTGTTGCAATCCATAAAGGGCTTTGTTTAGCTTATACACCCTGTTTGGATACATTGGATCCTCAAAACCTGGAGATTGAGCTACATACATCTCTTCATCAATCTTTCCATTTAGAAATGCAGACTTAACATCAAGCTGGAACACATTAATGTTCTTTGAGGCAGCATATGCAAGAAAAATCATGATAGCTTCAAGTCTTGCAACAGGAGCAAAGACTTCCTCAAAATCTATTCCTTTTTCTTGAAGACATCCCAGTGCTACAAGTCTAGCTTTATTCTTAATCACCAAACCCCTTTCATCCCTTTTGTTTCTAAAAACCCATTTGGTTCCTATTGCATATCTGTCAATTAGCCTTTCAACAAGATCCCACACATGTAGATCTCTGAACTGTGCCATTTCCTCTTGCATTGCTTCTACCCAACTATTATCTTTTAGTGCTTGAGCAATGTTCTTTGGCTCTATTTGGGATAGAAAGCAGGAGTAAAGACAGATGTTTGCAATTTCAGAATGACTTCTTGTAACTCTTTCATGCAAATCTCCAATGATGTTTTCAGAAGGATGATTCTTTTCCAAATAAGGAGTTTGTATAATCATATTTGTAGACAAATTTGTGTCAAGATTTGTTTCATTGAGCTCTGGTTCTTCAATGATCAAATCCGTTTCTGCATCATGAAATTCAGGTGCTTCATCATTATTTTGTCCTGAAGTAGATGCATCATTGTTTTCTAAATTCAATCTTTGAAATAGATCTTGAAATCTTGCAGTAGATGCAACTTCTTCTCCACTTACTTGGTTGTCTGTGTCACCCTCATTCTGAACTTGATCATTATGGCACATCTTGATTGTCTTGATTGTTCTCAGTATGATCATATTCACCGATGTCACATGAGGAATTCTTCACAAAAGTATATTCCTTTTCTTTTCTAGCAACCTTCTTCCATAATTCTTCCAAGTCCAATGATTTCTTCTTTTTCTCTTCAATTTCACTGGTCTTGTAGAAAGATTAATTAAAGTCTTCAAGATAAATCTTGAAGGACCTTATCAATTTTTTATGATCAAACAGCCATGTTGCACCATCAACTGTATTGAATTGATTCTCATTAAAGATAATGTCAGATGATTCTATGACACTCAAATGGTCTTTCACATAAACTCTGTAAGCTTTTGAGTGTGTAGAATATCCAACAAAGAAACAATCCAGGGATTTTGTTTGAAACTTGTTCAAATAGTCCCTTGTGTTCAGAAGAAAACATTTGCATCCATAGGGCTTGAAAAACTTAATGTAAGGCTTTCTGTTGTGAAATATTTCATATGGAGTTTTGTTATGCCTTTTGTTGACAAGTACCCTGTTCTGAACATAACAGGCTGTATTTATGGCTTCAGCCTAGAAAGTGACAGGCAGATTAGCATTTGCTAACATGGTTCTTGCAGCTTCAATCAAAGTTCTATTTCTTCTTTCTGCAACACCATTTTGTTCAGGAGTTCTAGAAGCTGAGAATTGTTGTTGTATTCCTTTTACTTCACAGAATTCTTGCATAACTCCATTCTTGAACTCAGTACCATTGTCACTTCTCATCATCTTCACTTTCTTATTCAATTTGTTCTCAATCATTGTTACACAACCCTTAATCAACTCAGCAGTCTCATCCTTGGTACTTAGGAAATAGACCCAAGTATATCTTGAATAGTCATCAATGATCACAAGACAATATCTTTTCTTCCCTATACTTGGCACACTCACAGGACCAAAGAGATCCATGTGAAGTAATTCAAGTACTTGATCAGTTGAGTTGATGAGTTTTGGCTTATGAGTAGATTTGTGTTGCTTTCCCTTTTGGCATGAACTACAATGATCTTCCAATTTGAACTCTCTTGTAGGTAAGCCTATGACATGCTCACCTTTGACAAGTCTATTCAAGATCTTTAAGTTCACATGACACAGTTTCCTATGCCACAATTTTGATTCATTTTCAGTGGCTTTGAAAACAAAACATGCACCTCCTCTTGAAACAGTTTCTTTCATATTCAATTCATACAAGTTGTCATTTTTGGTGCCATCATCATAATCATTTCAGGTGGAATCACACACTCAGGTTTTAGAATGAAACAGTGTGAATCATCAAAACTGACTTTGTATCCCTTATCACACATTTGTGATATACTTAGCAGATTGTACTGAAGACCTTCAACATGAAATAAATTATCAAATGATACTTTCCTATTTGTTAATATTCCTTTTCCAACAATTTTTCCACCATTTTCTTCACTACCAAAAGCTACAGGACCTTCAAACTTTTCTTCATAGTTGACAAGAGACCTCTTGTCACAAGTCATGTGCCTAGAGCAACCACTATCCATGTACCATATGTCATTCAGAGGAGTGGATTGTTCCTTCACATAAGAAAAAGTTTGATTAGTTGAGTGATGAACTGCAAGCCTTATCAACTTGCAGCTTATCAGATTCAGTTTCAGACACAGCTTGGGAAGTGAGTGTTGTTGGTTCAGGATCTTCATGAGTGAGTTCTAGATTGTCTGAATTGTCTGTTTCATAACCACTTTCTTGGAGTTTTGACTTGTGAGGTTAAGTTCTGGTACTCAGTAGAGTCAGTAGCATACTCTTTTATCACATAGTCCTTCTTTTCACAGTAATCTCTCACATCAGGAACTGTTTCAAATTTGGTTTCAGTCTTAGGTTTCCAAAGGAATCCTTCATGTTCAAAACCATGTTTTAAATAAAACTTCTCATCACCAGTGAGTTCTGTTGGTTTCTTTCTAGGATATGCATCTTTTCTTCTTTTCTTCTCACTGCTTGATGATCCTAGAGAACTATCGGATTTTACCGATTGAGTATCTTGTTTGAATCTCAAAGGCTGATAGTTCTTTTTGATCACTTTCGCATGCTTCTTAGGGATATACTTCTTCTTGTTGATTCAGTCACTTGCTTTTTTGTTTTGACATCAGCTTTCTTCTTAATCCTTGTCTCCTTTGTTGATTGCTTTTCTTCTCTGTTCATGATTTCACTTCCACACACTTTTCCTTTTCCTATATATTCATCATACTTCTGTTTGTACAGAACAAAGTCTTGGCCATACTTTGTTCCATCTGGGAAATGAAATGGTTGAAATTTCAATCGTTCATTGAATGAGTCTGTATGGTGTCCATATTCATCACACTTCTTGCACCATACCTTTCCTTTGAATTTTTCATGTTCTTTTGGTTTCTTGAATCTTTCACTAGGCATGAGTGACTTGACTCCTAGAGTCTTCTGATTCTTTAAACTATCAAAGTTAATTAAGAATGACACAAACTCCTCAATCTTGATATCTTGTTTTTCAAGTTTGCTTTTGACAAAGAAAACTTTCTCCATTATCATAGGTTCTTCATCACTGCTTTCTCTAATCCTTGGTTGTCTCTTCTCATATTCTTCCATATTTTCTATTTCTCCAACATCTACCACCTCATGTCTAGAAAAGACTGGATAAAATGGGATAAAATTTTCTGCATCAATTTCTTCAGTCACCATCTTCTTTTTATTTTGTTTTATCCTTTCCAATGCAGCCATGCTTGGTGGTCTAACTACATTGTAGCTTATCTTCTTCTTTTCACAAATGTCAAAAGAAACATGTTCTCTCTTTGTTCTTTCATTCTGTTTCTTCATTCTTGGTGTGACAGGTGGATACTTTGGAAGTTTATCAACTGATTTTGGTTTCTTGTATCTTCTTCCTCTCTCAGCAGCTTTAATTTCCTCTTCAGTAATTTGATCACTTAAATCACTCAAGTCATCTTGGTTCAAATCATCAGACCCAAGGTCATCTTCAGAGACTTGAACTCCAATTGACTTTTCTTCTTTCAAGTCTTTCTTCACAACAAACTCTCCTTCTTCACACACATCAACATTCTTGTACAAATCCACAAGTTCTTCTTTGTCTTGAAAGATATCTTTGAATTGTTGTAGATATGCATTTCTTTTTTCTTTATCAACTTTTGGCATAAAATTGCTGTTGAAAGGTGGTGGTACTGCTTTGTACTTGTCTTCTTCTTTAACTTGGTTTAAAATTCCACAGATGTTTCCAGTGAAGACCAAGCTCTTCAAGAATTCATTTTCAGCTTGCATTTTTGTGTTCAGCACCTTCTCTTCTATAATAATTTTCTTCAACCCATCAATTTCAGTGGTGAATCTTTTCTGAGCTCTATAACTGTTTACACGGTCTTCTTCCAAACTTTTCATTCTTTCTTCACTCACTAGTTAACTTGCCTCATATGCATTGATGATACTTTGTTTCTTAAAACACTCACTTTCCAGCTTGCCTACTTTCATTTTCAGATCATAGATAAGTTCAGTTAAATCAATAGTAGGAGCAGAATGTACCTAAGATGATGATCCAGCTTCTTTCTCAATTATAGCCATGAATGCCACATTTGCCCTCTTGATATCATCTGCAATATCTCCTTCATGATTTCTCTAATCAAAGTTACCTTCATGCTGTGTTGTTACAGCAACATTTCCTTTATTTCTGATCTGGTTTTGATTGGCTGGAACAGTGTTGTTAGGAACATTTTGAAGGTTTTGGTTGTTGTTTCTCTGAAAACCTTGATTTTGAGGCACTCCTTGATCATGATTGTTCATTTGAGGTTGGAAGTTGTTGAATTTGGGATTGCAGTTGTTGTTGGGATTGTTGTTAAAGTTGTTGTTGAAGTTGTTGTTGAAGTTGTTAGTGTTTGGTCTCTGCTGATATTGAGGCTGCTATTGATACTGAGGGTGCTGATTTCTTGTTTGATTCTGAAATTGGTTTACTTGGAAATTTCTCGGCATGTTACATTCTCTTGCAAAATGACCTGGCTGTTGGCAACTGTAGCAAATGGCTTTTGACTTGTCAAAACCAATTCTTTTATTTGGTCCTGATAGGAGTGACCTACCAGTCCTTTTGTAAAGACTCTTACTTCTAAGAGCCAACATAGATGCTTGCCACTTCAAATCCATGTCCTCCAAATTATCAGCATCTATCTGCTCAAGATCATCTTGTACTACACTTGTGTGAATTAAGTTCTTTGCAACAAATGCATTATATGACTCAGTGAACATTGAAAGCAATGCCTGTGTATCACTGCTTTGACCATGTCCACCATTAGTGTGAGGAACATTTCCACTTGCCATAGAGGCAGAATCAGTGTCATCAATTAGCTGCACATTGAACCTCTGCTGGTTTCCTTGATTGCTTGTGCTCACACCAACAAATGATTTTGGAGTATCAGAATTGAGTTCAACAGGTTCTTCAATGATAGGTATCTGTTGTTGATTCTTGGTAGTCAAATTTCCCATAGGTGCAATCAATGCATTTGAAACATTGAAGCAGGGTCTTTCCTCCATTACCATCTCATTCTCTATCATCTCTATCTCAGCAGCTTGAAGAAAACACACTACATCATCCACTTTTAGCTCATTGAAGTTATGCTTTGTGAGGATGAACTTGCAGGCAGTATACCATTCCTTTGGCATAGAGTTGAGCAGCTTGGTATTGAGGTCAAAGTCAGTCATGACATAGTCTGTGGTTCTGAGATCATTCACAATTCCCAGAAACCTTTCAAGAATAGACTTCAACCTTTCTTCTTCTTTATACTTAAATCTTTCTAGCTGCTACTTCAATCTTTGCTTCTTGATGTTTTTGAGTTCAAAATTTCCTTCAAACATTTCAAGTATTGCATCATACATTGCCTTGGCATTGGGATGATGTGCAACCTTGGTAAGTATTTCCCAAGACAGACCTAGCTTCAACATAGCTAAAGCCTTGTCATCTACCTTCCTCATCCTTTCTCTCACAGCAGCAGTTGCTGCTGGATTTGCACCTTCTTCAACTTCCCCTTGTTGACCATTCTTGATGGAGTTCCACATATCAACATCATTATAGCAAACGGCTGCTTCAAACAAGAACTTCCATTTAGTGAAATTTTCCTGTCCATACAGTCTAGGAATCTTGTTAGTAGAGACTTCTTGTTCCTCGTAACCAGACATTTTGAGAAATCAAAAGTAGTTTCTTTGTAAAAAACAGAGTTCAAAATAATCATATCTGAAAACCGATTGTTCAGATCTGAGGTGTCTGATGCGATAAGAACAAGATTTATATATAAAGATTAAAACTTTAATTAAAATAAGGAAGAGAAAACACCAAATGATTGTAGATCTGGAAGAAAAATGAAGAACAGAGCTGCTGACGTCACTTTTCAATGTAACAGTGGTCTGTTTACGTCATTCATCTTCAAATTTTAAATCAGCAACGATCTTTCCAAAATAGGGGCAACGAGCTCTGATACCACTTGTCTGGTCCCTTGATTTCAGCTGGATCTTACTTAATCATGTCATAACTCACACAAATAAATGTGTCGACAAGAGAGTTAATGACGGGTTGCTATATTTAGAAAGATAACTGTTTGTTAAAGGCGTAATCAATAACAAACATACGGTTGCTTAATCAGTATTCAAAAGTAATCAACACAAACAAGATTTACTCAAAAGATTTCCATTCATATAACATTCATCATACAAATTGGATAATCGATTTAGGGTTTCTTGAAGGAGGGTTTTTCCGTACGTATTCTAGGATCGCCGTCACTTTCAAGAAAATATTCTTTCTTATCCAAAAAGTGTAGAGGCTAGAATCCGTCTTCGGCGGCGTGCCCTAAAACATTCTATTTATAGGCCTGCCTCCCTAGGACAGCTGTCATTCCTTCTAGAAACCCCAAACGTAAATACATATTCAAATTACATAATCAAAAAATAGTCTAAGTGTAAAACAAGTCTTCCGGGTAGTCTTTGCATCAATCTTCATTTTCCGAGTACGCTGTGTACTCTGTCATCCTTCAGGACTTGGTAAACATAGAAGTGTGCATGGGATCAGTTTCCGGGTAGACTTTACTTAAAGAGGATTTACCAAGTAAAATACTCACCGGGTAGACGTCAATCTTATTGACTTTGCCAGATTTTACCCGACAAACCCTTACGAGCAACCTTGTTCTTCAATGGTCCATTTCAACTCCTTGCTATAACATAACTTATTAGCAAAGTGTACTCGGGAGTATTGTTCCTTGCTTGAGTTGAACTTTGCCCGATGTTACTTAAAGATATTCATCTAGATCATCAAGCTTGTTCGGACCACCATTATTAATGAATACCTTGCCCGATCTTCCAATCACATGGCTTCATGGACTTGGTTAGCCAAAAGCTTACTCGGAAGTAAACTTTTCTTGGCTATGAAGAACAGACTTGCTTGATAAAGTGAACCTTGCCCGGATTTACATAAACTAGTGAACCTTACTCGGCAACGCACTAATTTGCAAACCCTGCTCGGATATCCACTAAAGAACACTTCTTGAAGATAACCTTGCCCGATAGACAAAATATCGTACCCGGCTAAGTAAAAGCTTGCTCGGAGGTCTAAGGTGTGCCCGGATCCATACTTAGCGAATTCTGAGGAGGTTGAATCTTTGACTCAACAAAATTGATCTTGCATCCTCCATAATCTAAGTCTGAGTAAGAGGTAAGATCAAAAGTATCATCTTTGGGGTACCATAACCCAATGTCAATATTTCCCCTTACATATTGCAGAATACGCTTGACCGCTACCAGGTGAGTCACTCGGGGACTAGCTTGATACCAAGCACATAAACAAACAGCAAACATTATGTCGGGTCAAGAAGCAGTTAAATACATTAAAGAACCAATCATAGCACGATAGAGGGTCGGATCAACGGTATCCTCCAATTCATCCGGTGATAAATTGTGACCCACGGGAAGAGGAGTAGAAGGGATTTTTCTGGCAGTAATCTTGAATCGGCTCAAGACGTGTTTCACATATTTTGTCTGATGAATGAAGATTCCCTTCGCAGACTGATGAACCTGCAACCCTAAAAAGAAATTCATCTCTCCCATCGAACTCATCTCAAACTTGGTTTGCATTGATTTCTCGAACTCCATACACAACGTGTCGTTTGTAGACCCAAAAATTATATCATCAATATAAATATGAACTAGGAGAAGATCATCACCAATATTCTTGTAAAACAAAGTGCAATCAATAGTCCCACGTTTGAAACCATTATCCGTCAGATGGTCGGCGAGCGTGCCATACCAAGCTCTTGGGGCTTGATGTAGACCATATAACGCCATGTTTAATCGGTAAACACGGTCAGGATAATCAGGATCTTCAAAACCTAGAGACTGTAAAACGAACACTTCCTCATGAAGTTCACCATTAAGAAAAGCACTCTTGACATCCTTTTGATAAACTTTAATATTCTTGTAAGCAGCATATGTCAGGAAGATTCGAATCGACTCTAATCTTGCAAGTGGAGCATATACTTCAGTGTAATCAATACCCTCTTACTGATGAAATCCTTGCACAACTAATCATGCTTTGTTTCCCACAATTACCCCACGGTCGTCTTTCTTACACTTATATACCCACTTAGTCGGAATTGCCTTCTTGACTCTAGCAGGTTTGTCAATAAGATCCCAAACACCTAAACGTGCAAATTGCTGTAATTCTTCTTGCATGGATTCTACCCAAGAAGGATCTTGAAGTGCCACACGAGGATTCGTTGGCTCAACTTGAGAGAGAAAACAAGTGAATTTAGCAACAGTTGCAATCTCAGATGAGTGTAAGTCAGCATAAGCACATAGAGCATTATTTTCACTTGAAGAAGCAACTTGATATCGTGTTTGAACTCCCACATCAAGGTCTCCAATAATGTTTTCATGTGGATGGTAATTATGAATCCTGAGAATAGGATTTTCCTAAATAACAACATTTTCAAATAAATTAGTGTAATGTTCACCCAATTCAGGAGATGAAACATCACTGTCAAGTTCAATAACTTGATCCACAATTGCATTATCATTAGATGAAGTAGAAGAATTATCATAATGAATAGGAGACTCATTGTCAGGTTCTTTAGTTAGAGCAGCAATTGGAGCTTCAACATCATTTGAACTTGCGAACCTTGGAATTTCCAAATGTTCTTCAAAATAAGCACGAACTAAATCTTCATCTGGATGATCGGTTGTTGGAGTAAACGAATTGAATAAGCCATCATAGTCAAACATCCAGTCGGGACCTTTCCCTTGTGGAGGAATAGTGTATTTTTGACAGTCTACATGGTACCATTCCTCAACACAACCAAACGTAAAGTTAAACACTCTTTTCTTAGGTGACGCCTACCCCAAGAAATAACCCTCAATGGCTTTTTCATCAAATTTCCCACATCCTTTTTCAACATTGTACAAGGACACCCAAGTGGTTCCAAGTACTTTAAATTAGGTTTATGATTATTCAGCAATTCATAACTGGTCTTCTTGAGACTGTTAACAGTTAGAACTCGATTGAGTGTATAACAAGCAGTATTCACCGCCTCATTCAAAAACTAGACAGGAAGCTTTGAATCAGCAAGCATCGTTCTAGCAGTTTCAATCAATGTTCTATTCTTTCTTTCAGCTACACCGTTCTGTTGTGGTACATATGGGGCACTGTATTCTCGATGAATTCCTTTTTGTACACAAAATAAATCCAATACAGTATTTTTAAATTCAGTTGCATTGTCACTTCGATTTCTCCTCACTTTTAGTTTGTAAAGTGATTCGATCTTAGTGATTAGATTTTGAACGAGACCCGGTGTTTGATCTTTTGAACTCATAAATAAAACCCATGAATATCGTGAATAATCATCTGTAACAACTAGGCAATACCAGTCTCCAGAAATACTCGCACAATTCACTGGACCGAATAAATCCATATTAAGTCGTTCAAGTGGAGTATCAATAGAATTTAATAACTTAGATGGGTGCGATTTCTTCTTCTGTTTGCCTTTTTGCAAGCAACACAGTGATCAGATAACTTAAAATTCTTTAACGACACCCCCTCTACCAGATCGTTTGCCATGTAATAAATCATCTTTCGTACGACCCATTCTTCGATGCCAAAGTACTGAGTCTTTCTCGGTCGCTTTCAAGACAAACCATGTTTCGATTGAAGTAGATACTTTAGTATTCATATTCAAGACATAAATATCATTTGATCAAGGTGATCGCATGACAACCATGTCCTCGGGAATCACGTAACCCGGTTTCAAAATCAGACACTCTTTATCTCTAAATATTGTAGTGTATTCCTTATCACAGATCTGCGACACACTCAATAAATTATGATCCACTTTATCACAATAGTTAACCTTTTCAAACGTAATCTTCCCATTTGAAACACACCTTCCTGTGTAATCATACCCCCAGAATTCCCAGTAAACGCCACATAACCCCCTTGAATATTTCTCACATTTGTTAAGAGGTTGAGATTCCTAGTAATATGAAAGAGAACATCCACTATCCATGATCCAGTTTTCACCAGAAATGGTCTTGGATGTACCCTACACACAAAAGAAAATGATTAGTTCAAAAAGGCAGCCCAGGCCTCGGTCTTAGGCACCTTCTGGTTTTCCTGAGAAAAGTTAACTTTAGTTGCATTCAATTGTTGTTCAGCAACTTAAGAATAAGTTACAGGTTTCTTAGACTTTTGTCTTAGATACGCAGCTTGAACCACATTTGAATTAACGTTTTTGCAAATTAGTTCGATTGGAATAAACTTAGGGTTAACGTAACCATGAGTTTCATTCACATGAACAACTTTTCAAGGGTGTACATTCAAAAACATAATATGAGTATCATCAGCATACGACACAGGTCGTTTCAGAATCTCCTTTACCAAAGGAACTGGCTTAGAATGGTCCTTGATAAACGGATGAAGATTCTGATAGTTTTTCTGACTACAGTTCCTCACTACATGACCATGTTGACCGCAAAGAAAACAACTACGCATGTCTACACGATAATGTTGAGTATTATTTGGAACAAAAGACTCAGGAGTTTGATGATGACCCACATTTTTGGTCATGATCTTAGCAAACTCATCAGATAATTCAGATTTCTTTTTCAAGTAGAAATCTAAATTAGAACAGTTCGAAAAACTTTTCGACGTATCTGTCCCAGTTGACTTCACAAAGTTAATTTTCTTAGCTTGTTTTAAAACCTGCTTTGCTTTAGTCAGTGAGTCAGATGAAACTGTTGTTTTCGCTTGAGCATATTGACGTTCAAGTTTATGAATCTTGGAAGTTTCATTGTGAAACACATTCTCAATCAGTTCAGGTTTAATGATACTTATTGGAATGTCTTTCTCAGTGAACATTGTGTCCATCCCCTTTAACTTAAAAACACGAGCAGATGACGGCTTAGATGCATTAGGATTTATGAAACGCAACAAATCCTCATCAGAAATTTTGGGTTTTTCTGGTTTCTTAGCCTTCACTGGTTTAGCTTGAACATCTTGTTTCATCTTAGTTGTGTGCGAACCATACACAGCCTCCTCAAATTCATGAGGTTCACACAGTATGCGATTAGAACTTTGAATATTCTTGTTCTTGTGTATAATTTCAGGTTCAAACACATCCTCAATGATAACTTTGTCAACATTTTCAACAAAAACTTTGTTGCTTTGAACATGAGGTTTCTGAGTTGAAGATTGGGTTTAAGATCTTTAGTAGTAATGGATTTCGAATTTTCTGAAATCACAGGTTCTTTAGGAATAACGTCTTCCTCAGTTGGAGAAAAAAGATTAATTTTATAATCATTGTGAAATGGTGGAGGAATTTCAACAAAACCTATACCTTTTTTTGAATCTTTTTTTTTCCAGAAACTTCTATAATTTCATTCAACAGAAAGGAAGAATTTCGAAATTTACCCAATTTGTTCTTTAACTCAAAAACCTCATTCTCAAGCTCGGTTATCTTTGAACGATGTTTCAAAATTTCTTGAAACTTTTGATCATTAATTTTCATTTTCACAGATAACTCAGCTTTAAGATCATGATTACTTGTCGACAATGCTTCAATCTTTTCACAAGATCTCATTTGAGATTCGAGAGATTGTCGATAAGTATCCTTTAGAGAAGCAATTTCTCTCACTAAATTGTCATTGTGATTCTTTAAAGATTCTATCATAGGTTTGTTAGATTCACAATCAGCACAATTTACTTTAACAGATGATGTAGCAGAAATAGAATGACTGACCTCATTTATATTAGCCATGCATGCAAAGACTGTTGTAGGCTTGTCACAGGAATCATCAGAATCCGATCCAGAATCATTATCAGAAGATAGCTCACTTCCATGGAAATCTTGAGTCAACCCGAACAAAGCCAAATTAGCTTGAGTATCGTTGCACAGTAAACGTTGTGACCAATCATCTCAATTAGCTAACATTGTTTGTGATCCAGATCTTGATGGTTTCTTCTCAGCATCATTACCTCGTGGTGATGAAGAGTTTGAACTTTGACCACGAGGACCATTATACTCTTTTTTCGGTTTGTCACACTCTTTTGCAAAATGACCGAATTCTTGACAATTATAACATTTCACCTTCAACTTGTCAAATCCCAACTTCTTGTTCAGGGCAGGAAGATCTTTTCCAGTTCTTTGCATGAATCTTTTCACCTTACGAACAATCATTGCCATGTTCCACTTTAAATCCATGATTTCTAAGTCGTCTGGATCAATCTGATCATAATCTTCATCGGTCAGATCACTAGTGGCAATTTTGCTACTCACCAGATTTTCGTAAGAAGTCATGAAAGCTGATAAGAAAGCAAAATTTTGTTCAGCTTCTTTCAAGTTGACGTTTGGAGGTGATGAGTATTGACTTGTTGAAGACGAACTTCCTGAACCAGCAGAAACATTTGGTGATCCAGAGTTACCAGCAGTATAAAAACATGCTCTAGGATTACTATAGATTGTTGTTTCATTCTCTCTTGCGTTCTGTGTCAGAAAAGCAGTGATCGGTGAAATTGTTGAAATTAGAGGCATGCTACCACCATAGAAAGCGGGATCTTGACTTTCCTTTGATGATTTTTGACACTTGAGATCATACTCACGAGCTTCAATCTTTTGTAAAAACTCACTTGCAGTCAAGTCTTCATTGAAATAACTGTTTTCTTTTAATACCATTAGAAAAGTAGAATACGAACTTGGTAATGCACTCTTAATAGTATCATTCTTGTCAATCTCAGAAATTTCCAACTTCATTTTATCCATTTCTGCAATCAAGTGATTGAATCTTGTAGTCGTCTCTTCAACCGTTTCTCCTTTAAGTAAATTAAAGTTTCTGAATTGAAATTTAAGCATCACCTTTTTGCTTTAAGCCGTGTTTCCCATACTTCTCATTCGAATATGTTGAAACAGAGAGGCACATATTTTAATACTACCCACTTGGTGAAATATATTTTCAGGTAAAGCCACGGTTAGAGTAGAATATGCTTTTGTCGCTATCTCTAGTGCCTTCTTATCTTCTTGTGAGTATTGAGATATAGCTTTATGTCTAAATCCGATAGTCTCATCTCCGATCATAGGAACAGTATAAACTTCATCTAAACAATATGAGCAGTCAGGAAGAACTGATCCTAGATGAGCACGAAACTGAGGTTCCCATTTGGCAAAGTCACTAAACCTCATCAATCTTGGACATTTCGAATGTGAACCTATCTCAATATCAAGTTGCAACATTTGTTGCATCAACATGTTTTGAGAAGCTAATGCATACATAACGGCCATTTTTGAAAAATTCAAAAAATTCAAGGGTCTAACGAATCAAACAACGAATAAGATTAACAAATGGTGAATGTAACGAACTGTAAACAGTTGTAGCGAACTGTGAACAGTAGATTAACGAATCAAATCTTAACGAAGCTAAGATTGATCAGATAGCGAATCAAGATTGAGTTTAACGAATCAATCCAACGAATCAGAGAGTCAACGAATCAATAAGTCAAACTAACGAATTGACTAACGAATGAACTAGCTAGCTAATTGATTAAGAAATCTTGACGAATTAGTATTCAGTAAAGAATCACTAAGAAAGACTTAGCGAAATAGATAACGAACCAGCTACAGTTGATTAGCGAATCAACTATAACAAATCAGGTTGTTACAACGGTTTGTAACAAACTCTAACACCTTATACCACGTGGCAAAGATTGTTATGACACAAATCCCAAAGTAAACACGCGTAACGCGAATCTGTTAAACCAAATAACGAATTAGATAACACGAATCAACTATTGATGCGAACTAGTTAGTGAATCACTTGAAGTCTATAACGAATTGATTAACTGAGATGACGAATCAAAGAAGATTTCCAGATTTTCTGGAAATGAAGAACACAAACACCAGAAACCCAGAATACGTAAATTCGTAATACTCCCTCAAATCGCAACCAAACTGCACAAATAGACTACCAAAAGATTCATAACTCGAGTGCAAATCTTACACACCTATACTCGTAACCAATTATCCACGATTATCAGCTCAATTATGCCAAAACACAGACCCTGTTTCGGCCACAAACCAAACCAATACCGAATCACCTCAAACCAATCCAATTTCTCAATTCCACTCACAATACCTTACCAATACTCATATCAACTCAAATTCAATCCAATTCGTCCATAATTCACTCAATTAACCTTTAAATTGATCCAGATACACCAAAACAGAATACTATCGAAATCAAAAACTAATTAAACATTCAATACTCTAAATAAACACCAAATCAAGTGTAATTGAGCCTCGAAATATCTGATACCACTTGTTGGAACCCGGTGTATCAATCCAATAACTATAACATATCTCAAATTGTATCTAATCCATTAATACCTTAATAAAGATCTAGCTCATAATTACCTTTGATTAAGTGTTATATGTGTATATGTATTATCAGTATATATGTATTAGTAGTTGTATAATATTAGGATGAAGATCGAGAGAGAGTTTGGACAGAGGTTCGTTAAATATATCTCAAAACTTAAATTAAGCGTGAACAGTGTCCACTATATATAGAAGATAGGTCTGGTTCGCTAACATTCCCTAGCGAACCAGACACTACTTCGTTACATACATAAATAACCAAATAGCTTAACGAATCATCCCCTGATTCGTTAACATCCCCTAACGAATCAGGAGGGAATAAACTTAAGTCTTAGTTCGCTACACAACCTTAGCGAAATAGACATTACATTTAGAGAACTAGAGAATAACTTAATTGTTTATTACATTAAACATAAAACAAATACGTTAATGATAATTACAAAGACTCAAGACGCAAAACCATGCACTAACAGGAATGAGATCCAATTTCAGCACCCAAGTGTAACATTTGTTAAATAAGTGCGTTTTGAGAAGCCAATGCGTAGAAACCAGCCATTGTAAATAAACCAGTTTAAACTTCCCAAAAATTCAAACTCCAAGGGTTAATATTGAAAATATATAACGAACTGAGAATAGTAACAATGATGAACTGAATATGAATAACGAACCAAGGACACAAACATATGATGTTTGAATAATGAACGAGGAACAGTATCAAAATGAATTAGATTATAACGAGTTAGTAACGAATCAAGGACACGTCACTAACGAATCTCAGACGAACAAGTATGCCTAATCAGTAACGAATCAAGTTAACGAATCAGAATGACTAATCAAGATGACGAATCACACTAACGAATCAGGATAACGAATCCGTGATTAATGCTAACGAATCAAGAAACACGAATTAACTACAATGGATAACGAATCAACTACAGTAATCAAAAAATTAGGTTGTTCAACGGTTATAACAAACTCTGCCACGTGGCACAAGTTTGTTAGAAAGTCTGCTAACGAATCAGGACACGTATGTAACGAGTTGATTATAACGAACCACATACTTTGACGAATTGATTGTAACGAATCACAACCTTTAACAAATCTTCAAGTAAATTATGAAGAGCTTCAAACATTCAACAAGATTTTCCAGAAATCTGGAAAATTTCCAGATTCACAAGCAACCACAAATTCGTAATACTAGCTCAAATCAATACCAATTCGTCCAAATCAATAACCAAATTGATCGTAAAGAATCGCGAATCCCGTACACTTAATCCCGTAACCTTAATCGATCAATTCAACACCAAAATTCACAAATCCGATTCCCTGTACCATTCATACACTCATTCGAACCAAAACCAATCCAAAACCAACACAAATCCTCAATTCAATTCACACATGAACACCTCAAACCTTTCTGAACCCAATTCAAACCAAAATCAGTCCATAATTAACAGATCTCACTGTTAATTTTATCAAATTCAAATAAAAACTTAAGAACTTCAAAAACCAATTGTTAACTAATTAATATACTAAATGAAGAGCAATCAGAATACCGAAAGATCTGATACCATTTGTTAAACACGAATCAGATCTATATGATATCAATTATCACTTGCAGATCTAATATAACTTAACCGGATCTAGTTCATTGTTATACTCTTGATTAGTAATATATATATATATAGGATATGGTTCATGCAAGAAGCAATATTAGAGCGAGAAGTGAATATCGTCCATTGATTTTGTTTGATCAATAGTCATTACTCAAAATGGCATTCTTGTAGTTTTAATTTCTGCATTTTAATGAACTTTAATACTAAAAGGGTGTATTAGTAATTTTGGGTATCTCATTAAATACAAACGTGAAGCTTATAACTAGCCAATTAAATCTTCAATTAAAGCCACACTTAAATCACTCTTCTTTTGAAATTTATTTAATATTTTTAGTTTCATATCATTTTAAAGGTTTACAAATGCTTCATCCAATTTGATGGATGATGAATATCTTGTTATTTGCAAGATTCCAATGACAACTTTAATAAAAACCTCTTGTATCCCTAAGAAGTGTAGGTACGTACGTACACACATACGTACCTATGTCCCTACATGTGTATGTCCCTACGTACGTATATACACACATACATACGTAGGTACAAGCATACCTACATCCATACGTGCGGACATACACACATAAAATACGTAGGTACATGCATACCTACGTCCCTACGTGCGGACATACCTACATGCCTACATATGTATGTCCCTACGTGTGGACATACGTGCATTCCTATGTACCTACGTATATTCATAAAGTGTATGGCGTACATATGAGTTTCATATGTTGTGTAGTATGTTTTTTTTAATTGTGTAAATTTTTTGTCAAGAGTATGTTCTGTTTAATAGGTGGGACAAAAAATAACATAATTCAAAACCTATATCAAATTAAAATTGATCTATTACGTATTCTCAATTCAACTAATGTAAAATTCTCATATCATACATAATAACAAAAAAACATAAATAATAAAAAAAAAGTTAATATAAATCAACATGTAACTTCCTCTGAATTATAACTTGCCATATATAAATCAAACCATTTTTACTGGTATACCCTTTTTGATATAAACCAAAAAATAAAAGAAAATTTTGTGATTGTTCCAATTGACTTCTCGCACTTCTCACCATAAGAAAACTTCTAAAATGAACAAAATCCTATATATATATATATATATATATATATATATATATATATATATATATATATATATATGTGTATATATATATAGTATTATTTATTATTTATGTGTATTAGTAATACTTTAGATGAAGAATTAAGGGAGAGATACTGGAAAGAGGTTCATTACGTTAATCTCAAAACTTAAATTAACAAGGGAATGAACACCCCTATATATAGACGATGGAGCCAATTCGTTACACATCCTGTAACAAATTGGTGTCGAGTTCGTTAACTTACAGGCTCAATAAAGGAAACATAACGAATCTTTGATTCGTTATGCCCCATTCGTCAACATTCCATGACGAATGGGAACATACATAATGAACTAGCATTCCATTCGTTAAACAACTTTAACGAATTAACTTTACATTAAACAAACTGGCTAATTCGTTACACATCCTTAACGAATTAGCCATACATTAACGAACTAACTTATATAACTTAAAAATCTTTTCATTATAATAATAATAAATACAAAACGATAAATACAAAGACTCGAGACGAGAAAATCGTGCATTAACACACTCTAATAGCGAATGAGTATCAAACTTATAACGAATGACCAAATTCATCATAACGAATGAGTATATGAATCTTCAAATCTTCAACAGGTGATTTCCAAATCTGGAAATTCCCAGTTCCAAACCTCGATACAAACGTTGACAAACTTATGGATCTATCAGCCAAAACTTAACCAATTTGCACAACCAATAACTCAAACAATTCGTCTCAGTCTCACGGACAAACCCCAAACAATCCATACCACTATAATTAATCAAAACATAGTCTAAAAACCAAAAACAACATGAACATGATACTCTGTTCCTGTAACACACCAAATCAATCCAATTCCATCCTTAATCACCTTAATAACACAATTCCACAAACACCAATACCATACTACCAAAACTAAATCGAATTCCAGTCAATTCAACATCCAATTAACATCCCAGTATACTAATTCAATGAAGATTGATAAATACAAACTCGGATCAAAAATTAATACCTCAAACAGTGAGTTAATCACTTAATTCAAGATGAAATATGATAACAAATACATAACCTGACCCTGGTATGCTCTGATACCACTGTTGAAACACGTTTAAGATCCAAGATCTAGCTGCTAACATTGATGCATCAAATCAATACGAATACAAATACGTTAAACACACACTGGAACGTTAAATATTGTTCATAACATTAAAGGATGAAATATATTATGGTGGATACAAGAAGTTATGGAGAGAATCCGGCATGGAAACTGTATGGATAGGAACTGCCTATAAATAGCAGCTCCCATTTGTTAAGTTGGTCTCATTCGTTATACTATAGTAACGAATGAGACACCATTCATTATACGTTCATAACGAATGGTAATACCTTAACGAATAAGCCATCATTTGTTATATCTTCTTAACGAATGGGCTCATAACTTAACGAATAGCCTAGTCAACTAACGAATGGACCCATTCGCTATACAATCCATAGAGAATGGTCATTTTACATTAAATATACAAACTAGTCTATCTATAACTTATTCAAAATGCTACGAACACCAAATCAGACACTAATAGACTCTCCCTTGACTGATGATTCTCATGATTGTGTAGACGAACAAATCTATAAGTCTTTTCAGAAAGCCAATAACTGGTAGCCTCTCATATTATATCTCCCCTTCAAAGTGAGTAACTCTTGGAGATCAACCCGATCATCCACTGACGCATTATATGGATCAATCTTTCAACAATCAGCAGGAAATCATCAGCTATCCATCAGCAACGATTAGTTAGTATTTTATAACGAATGGGGTCTATTCGTGAATTTGATCACCCCTTTGTTAGTGTTGTATAACGAATGGGGTCTGCGCCTAGAAAAAATTGTATTCATATACAACACTAACGAATTAGGATTAGCCTGGAAACACCCGCATTGTCAGACTACAAACATGATGTCAGGGCTATGGCAGTGAGATACATCATGGATCTGATCATTGATCGATAATTCATTTGATCTTCAGATTTCTCTTTAGGATCAGATGAAAGAAGAGGTCTTTCAGCCATAGGTGTTTCGGCACACTTAGAGTCTTGGAAATCGAACTTCGCCAACATGTTCTCGACATATTTTCCTTGGTGTAAAAATATTCCCTCGAACTCTGAAGAACCTGTAGCCCTAGAAATGTCATAATCTCCCCTAACGAACTCATCTCAAACATTTTCTTCATTACCTCTTCAAATTCAGAACACAGGGCATTGCTGGTGGAAACAAAAATGATGTCGTCCACATATCTCTAAACCAAGATCAGATATTTCCCAACAGTTTTGAGGAATAATGTCTAATCAATGGTCCCTCTCTTATACCCATGTTCCAGCGGATGAGCTGTCAAAGTAGCATACCATGCCCGAGGAGCTTTATGAAGACCAGAGAGCTTTGTCCAACTTATAGACATGAGTAGGATGCTTCGAATCAGTAAATCCTGGTAGCTTATCCACGTATATCTCCTCCTTTACTTCTCCATACAAAAATGCAGTCTTGACATCCATTTGATAAACCGTGAAACCCATGTAGGAAGCGTATTCCAAGAAAATTCGAATGGCCTCAAGACGAGCCACTGGAGCATACACTTATGTGTAATCTAAACCTTCAACCTGACGAAAACCACGAACCACAAGCCACGCCTTATTTCGAACAATAACCCAATATCATCTTGCTTGTTACGGTAAACCCATCTTGTATCTAATGCCTTTTTCCCGACGGGTAACTTAACCAATCTCCAAACCTTGAGTTTTTCAAACTGATTTAACTCTTCATGCATGGTTTCCACCCAACTTGGTTCTTGCAATGCCATTTCAACAAACTTCTGAAAAACAAAACAAGAATATAGATAGATGTTGATGTGTCTTTTATGACTTCTAGTTGAGGCGCCTGTTTCAAGGGGACCTATAATATTCTCGATTGGATGATCCCGTTGAATCTTTTGTTGGAACAGAATGATCGGGGACATAATTCGTCAGGAGACTTTTGTGAAGAATCAGTCTCAGCAACATGTTCTTTTGGACTTGAAGACGAAGGCTGAGCAATATCAGACAAATCCGACGGATCTATACCCAGCACCGGATAATTTTGAAAACTAACAGAGATGTCTTCTTCTTCATCAACAGCATCCAAAATCCTTTCACCTGAGTTTCCTGCATCAATAACTGAAAACACATTAAATGGCTTACACAGTTCATTATAGTCAAATAACCAGTCAAGTCCGACACGAGCATCGGTTACATTCTCCTCTAGCCAGTGAACATCATAAGACTCCACAATTTTCTTCATTTCCTTCTTATAAACTCAGTAGGCAGTGCGACCAACATACCAAATGATGTAGCAATCATCAGCTTTAGCACCAAACTTTGGAGTTTATTCGAGATTCAGCAGAGTGCATGGGCATCCAAAAGCTTGGAAGTGTGCTACGATGGGCTTGTGACCATAGACAATCTCTTAAGGAGTCTTCATTTGTGTTTTGTTGATCAGGACCCGATTTTGAACATAGCACGATGTGTTGACTTCGTCAGCCCAAAAGAACAAAGGTAGCTTCGAGTCGCACAACATGGTCCTTGCGGCCTCAACTAGGGTTTTGTTTCTTCTCTCAGCTACACCATTTTGTTAGGGTGTACGAGCTGAGCTGTATTGTCTGAGCACTCCTTTCCCGGTACAAACATGATTTAGCGTTGAGTTTTTGAGCTCCGTGCCATTTTCACATCGAATCCATTTTAGATACAAATTTAGTTGATTCTACATAAGCACCGCAAAGCACTTTATCATTTCTTCAGTTTCACTCTTATGTGACAAGAAAAACACCCAAGTAAAACGTGAGTAGTCATCAGTTATAACCAGACAATATGAACTGCGAGATAGACTCAATACATGAATGGGACCAAGCAAATCCATATGAAGCATTTGAAAAACTAAGGAGATGGTATTGACCAGTTTCGGCTTGTGAGATTTACGATCATGTTTTCCTAGAGCGCAAGCTACAAATTTCTCAATTGTAACAAAATATTTAACTGGAAAACCTCGGACAATGTTGTTTTTAGCAAGATGGTTTAGAGTTTTAACATTTTCTTGACCAAGACGACGATGGCAAAGCATGGCATTATGTTATGACTATTTTGAAAATAAACACGTAATATCTTCAAGAACATTTTTGTTTATGTCAATCACGTATGCTTTATCTTTTCTTTGCGATCGAACAAGAACCCAATGTTCAGGTATGAGGATACCATTTTCTAAAATCAGACACTCTTTGTTTGTAAAATGTGTTGAAAACCCTTATCACAGATATGCGAGACACTAAGCATACAGTGTTTCAAATCTGGAACAAATTTAACATTTTCAAATTGAAGAACAACATTACTTACAGTACCCTTCTGTGTGGTCTTCCCTTCTTCTCCTCCTGCAAAGGAAGCATACCATCCATTAATATTTGAATGGCGTGCAGTTGAGAGATGTCTCTAGTCATGTGCTTGGAACATCCACTATCAAGATACCAAGGTCTGAAGATATTCTTCCATAACTGTTCCTACACGATGTGCGAGATTAATTAGTTTTTGGTACCTAGTCCATAGAAGTTCTGGGTAGACTTAATTCATCTAGGCATGTAATGGGTTGCCATGACATGTCTTCCTGATTATCTAATATCGAACACGAAGCTTTTGGTGATTTTGTCACCGAATATTTAGGAAACCATTTATAGTCGGGTTTTAAAATTTTGTGACTAACGTAAAAGGTTGACTTTGTCTCTAGTATGCGGACGGAAGTCACGTTGGATTTTGTTTTCCATTTCGATTTCGATCTAGAAGCCGCATTTGCTCTCGGGACCGAAATCGAACTTCCATCACGCTTTAAAAAATGGCAGGCTTAGTCTGATGAGATTTCAACCTGCCAGCCTTGTTTCATTTCCAATCACCATCAGCGGGATTTGCCTTGTATTACCTTGATTTATTTGAATTAAATTTATTACAGGTATTTCGAGGCATATTCCTCTGATTATGTTCGTAGTATGGGACATAAGGACGGTGCGGACAATTTCTAGCAATGTGACTAGGAGTGTCGTAATTAAAACATGTTTGCCTTTTAATAAAATAATTATAGTGGTCAACCCCTGGTCTTGACCTGTTGTTTGAGTCGGTTTGTCACGCTTTGGCCTGAACATTTGATTTATTACAATTCTGCACACATGAACTCCCTTCTTTAACAAACTTAGGTGACAAATGTTTATGCAAAATTTTATTTTTATCAGTTTTATTTAAATGTTTATGCAAAATTTTATTTTTATTAGTTTTATCAACCAAACAATTGTCTTTGCTCTTAAAAACAGAGACCACACAAACATCAGTGGTAACATAATCAAAAGCAGGAAAATTTAAAGAAGCAGTAGAATTAAAGTCTTTATTATTTAAAACAAATTGATCTTTCTCCTCATCAGCCCAATCCTCTATAATTACTTCATCTGTTGGTTCAGTAGGTTTGACTGAACCATGACCAATTTTTCCGTTTACAGTCGGCTTGCTGTACTGCATTGTGACAATCGTCAATTTCAGGTTAACCTCGTTAACTCAACTCCGTCAATTCAAACTTTAAGATCGTTGAATCTTTAACGCACACTTCATTACATTTAAACTAGGGTTTAAATGACGCTTAACACTTACTACATGTGTAGTCTTTCGGGATTTGCACCGAAACGCAAACGAGTTAACGCAAACGATTGACAAATAAACGACAAACGTCAAGACACTAATTATATGATTAATATGTGTTAGGATTATGTGCTATGTGATAATGGTATGGTCATGTTATCTTATTGTTCAAGTATGATGGAATATTCTAGAGAAAAACAACAATTGGAAGTTTAGGGACTAGAATGTAACTTGTTTGCTTATAAATATAACTTAAACTCTAAACCCTAACTATTATTATTATTATTAACCCTACGATCGGCTCTCCCCTTGCTCCCCTATCCACGGCTGCCGTCCACATAGATCACACACACACACATCAATTCAAGTCCTTGATCCAAGAACTAGGTGCTAGGAAGGTATACTTGATCACCTCTTACCTCCTTGTTGTGTAATTTTTATGTTTAATGGGTTATGTGAAAACCCTAAGTCAGCCGATTCTTGCATGTATATGATTGTGATGATTCTTGTTAATTGGATGATAGATTGATAACTAGTTTGATAGTATTGCATGTTAATTGTTGTGTCCTTGATTGAGAGTGTAAATAAAACCCTAAGCTTGCATGTATGTGGGATTGATATGCATGGATAGTAGTTATAGGGTCTAGGGGGTTATATGGATGCATGATAGTTCATAGGTTGTGATTATGTTGAGTTTTGATGTGAACAGATTCTGGACAGAATGTATATACGATGTTTAACTGACTGTAACGAAGTGTAAACGTGGAAATTGATTGAGATTGTGGGTACTGCAGTAAACTAGGTTGAGTCTAGTTTCTATGAAGTATAAATTCGTAATTTTTGGATAAGTGGAAGTATACTTTTATGATTTTACAAAAACGTGATGCAAAGCTGAGCTGTTAGACCTGCTGTTAGGTTATGTTGTAAATGTTATATCTCATGAACCACGAGACCAATTGGGTTGGTTCCACTTCTGGAAGTTGACTCACTGAGTTAGGAACCAAACCCAAGTGGTCTTGCATTTATTGGATTTTTCGTTTAACGGGAATTGCAAATAACATTCTGATGTGCATGAATCTGGCTGATAAAAGTTAGCTGTAATGTTTTGATCATTGTGAACAATCTATATGGAATAAAAATAAGATAAAATATGTTCTGGAAACCTAAGACATGTATGTTTCTGTGGTAATTTTTGGTGAATTAATTGGGACGTTATAATCGGTGAACTAGTACAATCTTTCGAGTAGAAATTCTGTCATAACGAAACTAGCTGCTGAGTTGTATAGGAATGCATGAAATATGATAGTTTCTATATAATTGTTGTAATTTTGACCAAAATACCCTTGCGGGGAAATAGTTGCTAGTTGATTGCCATGAATTGACCAAATTACCCTCGCGGGAAATATTGGTTAGTTAGTCTTTGTTTGTTGACCAAATTGCCCTTACGGGAATTATTGCTAGTAAGTAGGTTATTAACACATGACACGGAAGTAATTGCTCACTCATATGTCGTATCACGATTGTACTTGTAGAGTCATACACAATACACAAACGAAACACGAAACATGTTACGTGCATAGGTATTATGTGCCGAGTCTAGAGACTCGTTAAACGTTCCGATACTTAGAAAATCTCCTTGTTGTTTTAGAACGCTAGAGAGTTTTCTACGACGCGCATCACTCGGTGATCTAGATCGGATATTCTTCGCAAACAGTGAGTTCACTTACCCCACTCTTAAACTGCTTTCAAATGTTTTTCCACTTGGGGGAGATAACATACTCCGATAAACATATTTTCTGAGATAAACGCATATGAAAGATTTTGTTATAAATTATATATCACTTGTAAAGGCTAAGCGGCATTTGTAACAACTTGAAGTCCCACACATCGGACCGGTTAATATTTGGAATAGCGAGTCACTTTTGGGTAGTACTACTGGGTTTGACAAACCCCACCCGACGTTATAGCTCAACTGGAGGTTGAGTGGGTGTAAATTTGGGCTAACACATACCATGGTCTGGATGACCTGGTGACGGGCACTTGATAAACAGTCAGCTTCGGTCGCGAACCACTTAGCAATACTTGTTGTATAGATTAGCTACCTATCGATATATAATTTAACATAACACTATCTGGTAATGCAACACTTAAACGTTGTAACATGGTTACACGCTCAAACGTCGTAACGAGGTTACGCAATACTTAAACGTTGTAACGTGGTTACACACTCAAACGCCGTAACGAGGTTACGCAACATTTAAACTTCGTAACGAGGTTACGCAAAACGCTAAACAATTTATCTTATCTTACTTGTGAACTCACCAACCTTGTGTTGACACTTTTAGTATGTTATTCTCAGGTAGCCGAGGCGGGCGCGCGGTTTAGGAGCATGCATTATTGAAAACACTTTTATTCTGCAAATTTAAACTTAAACAGTTACTTTTGGTTTTTTTAAGTCGTCCTGCGTGACGCAACTTTTGAATTAAGGTTTTACGCTTCCGCATTTACTTTCATTTAAACGTTTTTCTTTGGTTTGGTTATAACTAATGATTCCGATCCTGCCAGTTCACACCCTCTGACGGTAAAACTCCGTTAGTGGATTTTGAGGGTGTGACAGATTGGTATCAGAGCCATTGGTTATAGCGAACTAGAAGCTGCATGCATACTAGACTATAACCGCGACGACCCATTAGTTATAATGATACGCACTGCATAGGTTTGTGTAGTCTTTGTTGTCTTATCTCTTTACCTCTTTCACTCATACGCGCGCATACACGGCATACCTGTAGAGATGTCGACGCCATCCTCATCATCGTCCGATCTGATGACTCATGCTCACGGGAAGGAACCGCAATTACCTACCGCATTGCCACCCCGAGTAGTCCCGGAACTCGAAACACCCGCACCAAAGAGGTACCGCCTATCCGGAGGCATTTACGAAAACGACGTTAGCTGGGATTGGTACCCTAACATGATCAGACGTATGGTCTATCGCGAACAAGTTCCCCCGTTACCTCACCCGAACCACCCTACTTATCCCAACCCCCTACCACCCATAACCGAACCTGTAGAGCGAGTTCTCGCAGCTGTCGTTTCTTGTTTGGAGCGTGATGTGGGTTACATGCGCTACACGAGAGAAAATGTTTCCAGACTGTTTAAAGACGGAACCGAGACTCAGGAGGAGATTGCCCGCATGGCAGCGGCAATGAAAGAAATGCAAGAGACTAGTGAGCAACAAACGAAGGTTATGATGAAGATGCAAGCCGAGATGATAGACTTGCAAGAGCAACTCCAAGAAGCAAGGACCCGAACCGAGATAGCACTCGAGCGTTGCGATGACCTACAAATGCAACTTGCTCAGAACGCAGCCGAACCCGAGGCAGAGCCTGAGGCCGAGCCTGAGGCAGATCCTTAAGAAGATCCTGAAGAGGAACCTGAGGAGGACCCCGAGGAAGATCCCGAGGAGGAGCCTGAAGAAGAACCGGCTGAGGAGGAGGCACACTCAGAGGTGTCCTCAGACGATGTGCAAATGTGCAAATTCTTGGATTGGAACTAGCTAACGCTATGAACTGAGAGGAGTTCAAAGACTTGATGCGAGAAGAGTATTGTCCGAGGGAGGAGATTTCAAAGTCGGAGTCAGAATTTTGGTCATTGAAGATGGTGGGTTCGGAAATCGAAGCCTACACTACCCGTTCTCACGAGTTAGCAGTGATGTGTCCACGGATGGTAGATCCGCCGAGTAAGAGGATTGAAATGTACATTGATGGGTTAGCACCGCAGATTCAGGGCATGGTGACGTCTTCCAGACCAGCCACGATACAACAAGCGATCCGGTTAGCTCACAAACTGACGGATCAAGCAGTGGCCCAAGGTGCGTTACCACCTAGGGGTTCAACCACTAAGGCCCGTGACAACCCGAGTAATGACAACAACAGCAACAGCAACCCGAGCAGCGGAAAGAGGAAGTTTGACAACACCAGATCCTCATCCTCGAACCTCCCACCGCAACAACACTACCGTAAGCCCGAATTCACTCGGAGCTTTAACAATCAAAGTCACAACAACAATAACAACGGTAGCGGGCAGGGTTCGAGCGGATATGCTGGGAGATATCCAAAGTGCAATAAGTGCAACTATCATCATGTTGGTCAGTGTGACCGTGTCAAGTGTCAAAGATGCGGAAAGCTAGGTCACCAAGCGAAGGAATGTAGAGTTGACCTTGCGGCGAAGGGTGCTCCTAAGCCACCGATGACGACTAAGGGATGTTTTGAATGTGGACAAGAAGGTCATTTCCGGAAGGATTGCCCCAAGCTGAAACAGAATGACAATAATGGGGGTAATGGAAGTGGCAGTAATGGTGGAGGAAATGGCAAAGGAATAGCGTTTGTGATTGGATCGGGTCAAGCCCGCAATGATCCGCATGTGGTGTCTGGTAAGTTCCCTGTAAACGATTGTTTTGCTTCTGTTTTGTTTGACACTGGAGCTGATAGGAGTTTTGTGTCAAAGGCCTTTAGCCAACTTTTAAACCTTACTCCAACCCCGTTAGACGCTAAGTTTCCTGTTGAATTAGCTAACGGTAAAACTGTAATAACAACTCATATACTTGCGGGATGTAAGTTGAAATTGTCAGGTCATGTCTTTGACATCGACCTTATTCCTTTTACGCTTAGTAGTTTCGATGTCGTTGTCGGCATGGACTGGTTATCCGAGAACCGAGCGGAGATTATATGTCACGACAAGATAGTTCACATTTCCACCCCTTCCGGCGAGATCATTTCGGTCCGAGGCGAGAGAAGCGGCATGACCACCAGCGTCATTACCCTTTTGAAGGCACAGAAGTATCTACGAAAGGGTCATCCGGCAATTTTGGCACAGATTGTTAAGAAACCAGCGGAGGAGAAACGAATTGAAGACATACCGGTTGTGCGAGACTTCCCGGAAGTTTTCCCAGAGGATTTGCCCGGACTCCCTCCTATTCGTCAAGTCGAATTCCAAATCGAGTTGACACCCGGTGCAGCACCCATAGCACGAGCCCCGTATCGGCTCGCACCGGCGGAACTTCAGGAGTTGTCCACTCAGTTGCAAGATTTGTTGGATAAGGGTTTTATCCGACCTAGCTCATCGCCATGGGGAGCCCCTGTCTTGTTTGTCCGAAAGAAAGACGGGACTTTCCGAATGTGCATCGACTACCGGGAGTTGAACAAGGTGACGGTCAAGAACCGTTATCCTTTACCCCGAATTGATGATTTGTTTGACCAGCTTCAAGGATCGAGTTACTACTCGAAGATTGATCTACGATCCGGTTACCACCAGCTGAGAGTGCGCGAAGAAGATATCTCAAAGACGGCTTTCAGAACACGGTATGGTCACTACGAGTTTTCGGTTATGCCTTTTGGCCTAACCAACGCGCCAGCCGTATTTATGGATCTCATGAATCGAGTATGCAAGGCGTACCTCGACAAGTTCGTGATTGTTTTCATCGATGATATTCTCGTCTACTCCAAGAACGAGACTGACCACGAAGATCACTTAAGGGTAATTTTGGAACTATTGAAGAAGGAACAACTGTATGCTAAACTCTCGAAATGTGAATTTTGGCTTCGCGAGGTTCACTTTTTTTTTGGACATGTGATCAACGAGAATGGTATCCATGTCGATCCCGGTAAGGTAGAGGCCATCAAAAACTGGAAGCACCTAAGACTCCGACTGAGGTGCGGCAATTCCTAGGACTGGCCGGCTACTACCGGCGTTTCATCGAGGGATTTTCAAAGATTGCTCAACCCCTCACTGCTTTGACTCACAAAAGGCACTAAGTACAACTGGGGTGACGCGCAAGAATCCGCTTTTCAACTGTTGAAAACCAAGCTTTGTAGCGCCCCTATTTTAGCCCTCCCCGAGGGAACGGAAAATTTTGAGGTACACTGTGACGCATCTATACAAGGTCTCGGTTGTGTGCAGATGCAACTCGAGAAGGTTATAGCCTATGCCTCTCGACAACTACGGATTCACGAGAAGAACTACACGACTCATGATTTGGAACTCGGAGCTGTGGTGTTTGCCCTAAAGATATGGAGGCATTACTTGTACGGTACCAAGTTTACCATATACACCGACCACAAGAGTCTCCAGCATATCTTCGATCAAAGGGAGCTGAACATGCGACAGCGTCGTTGGGTCGAGTTGCTTAAGGATTATGATTGTGCCATCAAGTACCACCCTGGCAAGGCCAATGTAGTGGCCGACGCACTCAGTAGAAAAGAAACCGATAAACCCAGACGAGTACGAGCATTGCAACTCACAATTCATGCTAGCTTACCCGACCAGATTCGCGATGCACAACTTGAAGCTTTGAAAGATGATAATCTTCCATCAGAACTCATGCGGGGCATGGACAAACAACTTGAAACCAAATCGGACGGGGTCCGATATTTTGAGAACCGGATTTGGGTTCCACGATACGGAGAGTTGAGAACTCTAGTGATGGACGAAGCTCACAAGTCCCGATATTCTATCCACCCCGGCTCAGATAAAATGTATCATGATTTAAAGGAACTTTACTGGTGGCCGAACATGAAAGCCGACATTGCAACCTACGTGAGCAAATGTTTGACTTGTGCCAGAGTCAAGATAGAATACCAGAAACCATCTGGTCTACTGCAACAGCCGGAACTCCCAATGTGGAAATGGGAACAAATCTCAATGGACTTTATTACGGGTTTGCCTAAGACACCGACGGGATGCGATACCATCTGGGTGATCGTTGACCGGTTGACTAAATCGGCACATTTTCTAGCGATTAAGGAAACAGACAAAATGGAAAGACTGACTCGTGTCTACATGAAGGAAGTAGTGTCAAGACACGGAGTGCCTGTCTCCATCATTTCCGACCGAGATTCTCGTTTTACCTCACACTTTTGGAAGTCGCTGCAAAGCGCACTGGGCACACGTCTCGATATGAGTACCGCATACCATCCTCAGACAGATGGGCAGAGTGAACGGACTATCCAGACCCTGGAGGATATGTTGCGTGCATGCGTCTTAGATTTCGGAAAAAGTTGGGAACCCCATTTACCCTTGGTAGAGTTTTCGTATAATAACAGCTACCACGCAAGCATTAAGGCAGCGCCGTTTGAAGCGCTGTACGGACGGAAGTGTCGATCACCACTCTGCTGGGCAGAGGTGGGTGATAGCCAAATCACTGGTCCGGAACTGGTACTCGAAACTTCGGAAAAGATTGTTCAAATCCGAAATCGCATGGCAGCAGCACGAGATCGACAAAAGAGTTACGCCGACAAGCGCCGAAAACCTCTCGAATTTCAAGTAAACGATCGAGTGTTACTCAAAGTCTCACCTTGGAAAGGTGTGGTTCGCTTTGGTAAGCGAAACAAACTTAACCCGCGATATGTTGGTCCGTACCGGATAACTGAGCGCATTGGTCCGGTGGCGTACCGACTGGATCTACCAACAGAACTCGGTGGCGTACACGATGTATTCCACGTATCAAATTTGAAGAAATGCCTATCTGATGAAACCCAAGTAGTCCCTTTGGAGGAACTACAAGTTGATGAACAGTTACGGTTCATTGAGGAACCAGTCGAGGTTTTGGATTGGGAAACCAAAACGCTCAAACACGGCAAAATTCCAATCGTTAAGGTTCGTTGGAACTCGAGACGTGGACCGGAGTTCACGTGGGAACGCGAGGATCAAATGATGAAAAAGTATCCTCACCTTTTTGAAGGGCTAACCAAACACCGGAAACCGCGAAACCCGGCAAACCGTCAAACATCACCGGAGGTATGAACTAAATTTCGGGACGAAATTTCTTTCTACTAGGGGATGATATGACAAACTGAAAATTTTTCTTACTTTTTCAGGCTCTCATCACGACTTGACTCAATTTTCGGGACGAAAATTCTTTAACATGGGAATGATGTGACAATCGTCAATTTCAGGTTAACCTCGTTAACTCAACTCCGTCAATTCAAACTTTAAGATCGTTGAATCTTTAACGCACACTTCATTACATTTAAACTAGGGTTTAAATGACGCTTAACACTTACTACATGTGTAGTCTTTCGGGATTTGCACCGAAACGCAAACGAGTTAACGCAAACGATTGACAAATAAACGACAAACGTCAAGACACTAATTATATGATTAATATGTGTTAGGATTATGTGCTATGTGATAATGGTATGGTCATGTTATCTTATTGTTCAAGTATGATGGAATATTCTAGAGAAAAACAACAATTGGAAGTTTAGGGACTAGAATGTAACTTGTTTGCTTATAAATATAACTTAAACTCTAAACCCTAACTATTATTATTATTATTAACCCTACGATCGGCTCTCCCCTTGCTCCCCTATCCACGGCTGCCGTCCACATAGATCACACACACACACATCAATTCAAGTCCTTGATCCAAGAACTAGGTGCTAGGAAGGTATACTTGATCACCTCTTACCTCCTTGTTGTGTAATTTTTATGTTTAATGGGTTATGTGAAAACCCTAAGTCAGCCGATTCTTGCATGTATATGATTGTGATGATTCTTGTTAATTGGATGATAGATTGATAACTAGTTTGATAGTATTGCATGTTAATTGTTGTGTCCTTGATTGAGAGTGTAAATAAAACCCTAAGCTTGCATGTATGTGGGATTGATATGCATGGATAGTAGTTATAGGGTCTAGGGGGTTATATGGATGCATGATAGTTCATAGGTTGTGATTATGTTGAGTTTTGATGTGAACAGATTCTGGACAGAATGTATATACGATGTTTAACTGACTGTAACGAAGTGTAAACGTGGAAATTGATTGAGATTGTGGGTACTGCAGTAAACTAGGTTGAGTCTAGTTTCTATGAAGTATAAATTCGTAATTTTTGGATAAGTGGAAGTATACTTTTATGATTTTACAAAAACGTGATGCAAAGCTGAGCTGTTAGACCTGCTGTTAGGTTATGTTGTAAATGTTATATCTCATGAACCACGAGACCAATTGGGTTGGTTCCACTTCTGGAAGTTGACTCACTGAGTTAGGAACCAAACCCAAGTGGTCTTGCATTTATTGGATTTTTCGTTTAACGGGAATTGCAAATAACATTCTGATGTGCATGAATCTGGCTGATAAAAGTTAGCTGTAATGTTTTGATCATTGTGAACAATCTATATGGAATAAAAATAAGATAAAATATGTTCTGGAAACCTAAGACATGTATGTTTCTGTGGTAATTTTTGGTGAATTAATTGGGACGTTATAATCGGTGAACTAGTACAATCTTTCGAGTAGAAATTCTGTCATAACGAAACTAGCTGCTGAGTTGTATAGGAATGCATGAAATATGATAGTTTCTATATAATTGTTGTAATTTTGACCAAAATACCCTTGCGGGGAAATAGTTGCTAGTTGATTGCCATGAATTGACCAAATTACCCTCGCGGGAAATATTGGTTAGTTAGTCTTTGTTTGTTGACCAAATTGCCCTTACGGGAATTATTGCTAGTAAGTAGGTTATTAACACATGACACGGAAGTAATTGCTCACTCATATGTCGTATCACGATTGTACTTGTAGAGTCATACACAATACACAAACGAAACACGAAACATGTTACGTGCATAGGTATTATGTGCCGAGTCTAGAGACTCGTTAAACGTTCCGATACTTAGAAAATCTCCTTGTTGTTTTAGAACGCTAGAGAGTTTTCTACGACGCGCATCACTCGGTGATCTAGATCGGATATTCTTCGCAAACAGTGAGTTCACTTACCCCACTCTTAAACTGCTTTCAAATGTTTTTCCACTTGGGGGAGATAACATACTCCGATAAACATATTTTCTGAGATAAACGCATATGAAAGATTTTGTTATAAATTATATATCACTTGTAAAGGCTAAGCGGCATTTGTAACAACTTGAAGTCCCACACATCGGACCGGTTAATATTTGGAATAGCGAGTCACTTTTGGGTAGTACTACTGGGTTTGACAAACCCCACCCGACGTTATAGCTCAACTGGAGGTTGAGTGGGTGTAAATTTGGGCTAACACATACCATGGTCTGGATGACCTGGTGACGGGCACTTGATAAACAGTCAGCTTCGGTCGCGAACCACTTAGCAATACTTGTTGTATAGATTAGCTACCTATCGATATATAATTTAACATAACACTATCTGGTAATGCAACACTTAAACGTTGTAACATGGTTACACGCTCAAACGTCGTAACGAGGTTACGCAATACTTAAACGTTGTAACGTGGTTACACACTCAAACGCCGTAACGAGGTTACGCAACATTTAAACTTCGTAACGAGGTTACGCAAAACGCTAAACAATTTATCTTATCTTACTTGTGAACTCACCAACCTTGTGTTGACACTTTTAGTATGTTATTCTCAGGTAGCCGAGGCGGGCGCGCGGTTTAGGAGCATGCATTATTGAAAACACTTTTATTCTGCAAATTTAAACTTAAACAGTTACTTTTGGTTTTTTTAAGTCGTCCTGCGTGACGCAACTTTTGAATTAAGGTTTTACGCTTCCGCATTTACTTTCATTTAAACGTTTTTCTTTGGTTTGGTTATAACTAATGATTCCGATCCTGCCAGTTCACACCCTCTGACGGTAAAACTCCGTTAGTGGATTTTGAGGGTGTGACATGCATGAACGGTTCCCTTACTTCCTCTTCTTTAATAAGAGGAAGCTTAGTGTAATTGTCATTTTATGGAGGACGAACCACGTTGTACCCAATACCCGCACCCTTGTTCTGTTTCCATTTTAACTGTTTTTCAATCATAGATTCTGCAATAGAATTAGAGACATCGAATTTCTGAAAGTTGATTTCAGCGTTTTCAAATTTATTAGTTAGTTTTGCAATCTTTAACTTAGAAGCATCTAACTCGGCAGTTAGCTCGGCGTTTTGTTGTTTTGCTTCTAAGTGGTGGCAACATTTTACGCTAAAATCCTTTTGAAGTTTAGAGAAATCCTTTTGTTGTGCTTCTAGTTTATCTTTTAAAGATTTTTCAAGTTTGTTAAGGGTAAGATTTTCATATTTTATGCCCTCCATTTCTCTAATCAGAGTACTATTGTGAACTCCATGCAAATCTACCTTACCAATGCAAGATTGAGAACACAATTCAAAATTTACCCAACATGAGCTGGGAGAAGTAGGGCCATGAAAGCAAACGAAGATCCTTTACTAGCTCCTCTACATCATTCTCCATTTCAGTAGCATTAGCCTGAGAGAGGTTCACAGTCTAATTGTTTATATTAAGTGCTTTCATATAGTCATTCCCATTTGCATCAGCTGCATTTTTTCCTCTAGCACCACTCACCAGAACCAATGCCCTTTCCTTGTTTCCCTCCTTGACTGGATTTGTGCATTCATGAGCGAAGTGACCCGGCTCGTGACAGTTATAACACCTCAGAGTGTCTTTATTGAATCCCACCTTCTTGAAAGCTAACAGATTCAAGTTGTATATGCCTATTCTCCCAGCTCTAAACATAGCCATGGCTATTTCCAAGAAATATCCATTTCCTCTACATAGTCGGGATGGATTGATCCAACTCACCAACTATGACTAGATGAACCAAATCTCCAGCTAGAAAAGCATTGTAGCCATTCATGAAACCTGACATTAAGGCTATGTTTTCTTGAGTCTCCTTTGGAATAGCAGGAACTTGAGTGGGAGACTGACTAGAAGACCCAACAGCCGATTGAGGCTGAGTTGTTGGAGCAGGTTGTTGAAGGAACACATGAGTGGGCTATGGTGGTGGCTGAGTAAATTGACCTTGAAAAGATCTAAACATTGAGAAATTGTTATGAGCTAGTTGCGGCTGAGCATATTGACCTTGCGATGACTTGAACATAGAAAAATTGTCTTGTGATATGAGAGAATTATTAGAAGCAACACTATAGCCAGCCTCAATGTAGGAGTTAGCATGATTAATGACACGTTGCTTGTAATCCATGTCATGGGACATAATGATTTCCATCACCTCTGACAAAGTTAATCTGGCTAGGTCCTTTGTCTTTTTTATCACGGCAACATTCATGTCCCAGCTTTGTGGCAGAGAGTTGATCAGCTTGTTATTTGTCTCAATAAGTGTCAGATTAATGTTTTTAGTTCACATTTCAGTAACCAAAGTAACAAATCGTTGAAGTTGTGTTTCCAAAGACTCTCCCAAAACGTGATTGAACATGTTAAACTTTTGTCGCGATAGATCCTGTCGACTCCTTCTCATATCCTCATTTCCCCCATACACCTCAATAAGGGCTTCCCATAACGCTTTTACAGGCTGTAGTTCTCTGAATCCTTAAGAGATTTCAGGTGAAAGTGTCATTGTTAGAGTGGCAAGAGCCTTCTCATCTTTCTCAATATTTTCTAAATCCGCGTCGCAGTTCATTTCGATGGGCTTTACAGTTATTTCAACACTATTTTCTCTCTAATAGGTTATAGGTCGAGGACCCCTTACAATGCTTCTCCAAATATTTGCATCCTTCATCGTCGCGTACATTTCGAACCTGAAATTCCACTCAGCATACCCCTCATGAGACATTAGACGGGGTACACGAGTAGCAGTTCCCATAATGGAATCCAACTCTTGATGGAATGCATCATTTGATGATGTGTTACTTAATTGGTCATTTCAATTAAAAGTCCAAATAGTAGTTCAATGGTCCAATATATATTTTAAGTCCAATCAGCAATGGCCCAATGTATCTAGGCCCAAATACAAACTAAGCCCTAAAAATAGTGGTAGCCGAGAACTCCGTGGCTGAGAACCGAAAAGAAGAGAAAACAATTGTCGAGAACACATAATTAGACCCAAGAACCCTTGAACTGAGCTGAAATCACCAGACTGAACCCGAGAACTAAGACTTATTGTCGAGAACCTTAATTTTTTGACCGAGAACGATCAAAATAAGCCAAGAATGATCAAAGTATGCTGAGAACGATCAGACGTTGCCGAGAACAATAAAAAATTGTCGAGAATATGTAATTTTGAATTGGTAATCTTGCTAACATATATTATCCCAAAAAAATCAGGGATTTGAAGATCTTCGAGTTTTGAAAAAGATCTTAACCCTAATCTTGTTAAACCTTCACGAAGAACACCAAAGATCTTGATTCCTAGAAAATTACCACATGATTATCAACCAAAAACACAATCTTGAATCATTAATATCACCAACACCGAGCCTAGAATAGGTCTATAGGCTCTAATACCAATTGTATGTCCCAAACCAAGGATCTTTCAATGTGATATCAATGAACTCATTGTTAGGCGAAAACTAACGACGAATTGATTCAACACAAACAAGAATAAACACAAATCAACACACGATTGACTTCAAAACACACGTTATATTAAACGTCGAGTGCTTATGCCCCCCTAATCAATTATTACAATATGATTGGAATGAATAACCCCGTAACCTAACACCACACACAAACTATGTTAATGATCGCAAACCCTAATAACCTACTTACAGTGTATATATATAACATCAAACACACTATGGTCCAAGCTCAACCAAAAGCCCACTGAAAAACATGTTTTCGGTAATGCATATAATCAAAAACAAAGCCCAATAGATTAAGTATAAACCATTAAGCCGAGCCCAACATGGTTGATGTATCCAAGTTTCATCCAACATTGTTGATAATCAATTTCCTAACGTCAAGAAGGAGGGTGATAAGCTTACTCTATCTCACATGGGGGTAAAAGATGTTACGAAGTTGGCGTCGTACAATAAGAAGAAAGAAAGTTAGATCCCTAAACTTCGTGGTTTATTTGGATATTTAAAGATGAATATTGTGTTGCTCCCGAGGGGAATGTGTGGAGGCACGATAATAGTGATTATGATTGAGAGAATGAAGCTAAACGGATGAAGGATTTTAAATCTATTGGGGGTAGTAGGTGGTTTATAAAAAACGAGGAGGATATTGAGGAGGATTCCCAAAGAGTCGAGGCGTAATAGATGAAAGGTGATTAAAAAAGAAGTGGTTACACCAGTTTTTGAACCAGTTGAACAACATGCATACGGCTACATCAGAACATGATGATGAACTTACCAAATAGGATTCAGAAAGTAAAAAGAAGTTAACTGATCCTCGTGCAATGCTTGAAATGAGGAATCAAAGAAAAGAAAGAAGACTGATGATGAAGTGGATGTGACGTTTGAATCCGAACCTGCAAAATTGAAAGAAAACTAAAGGTTCAAGGGGTAAGAAGCATATGGTTAAGTGTTCTGTTTTTTCCAGTTATTATATGAACCTGAAGTTGAGGGGGAGAGAGCTACTAAACGTAAGGCGGTGGTTAGTCAATTTGTTGTTGAATTTAGTGTTGATGAGCATGCAGTTGATTTGGGGCGTGACGATAACATTTTAAAGACTCTGAAGTGAAGGTAAGTCAAACTTCAAAAAGATAGAAGACACCAAAGGCTACAACAAAGGCTACTCAAAAATTTACTCCATGTTTTACACCGCAAGCTCAATATTTTGGGAGTATACCTGATTTTGATCCAACTGTATTTCTTGATGGTCCTACAAAAGGAGAGTTCGATGCATTAAAGACTAGACTTAAGGATCAAGATGTGAATATTGAAAGTTTTGTTGAAGAGAATACTCGGTTAAGAAAAGACAATGTTGAAATAAAGAAAATGTTGGAGGATAGTGTTAATAAAAGAGCTGTTCAAGCTGATCTCCTGAATCAACGTATGAAATACTTTGTGTTGACTGAAGAAAAATTAGGTATTCGGCTTGCATCTAAGGTTGAATATGTTGAATATCAAATGTTTGAACATGCATATGGTGGTGAGGTTGGTGTTGAAGAGTGTGCAAGAGTGTGCTTTCAAGATGATGTATGATCAAGAGAAAGCACATTTGAAAGGAAAAGGCAAGGTAGCTGAGGAACTGATAGACTTGTCCTGAAGATAATTTTGTTCATGTTGAGCATAATGTTGGATCATCTTCTGTTGTGTTTACTACACAAGAACCAGTTGCGGAAGAACCTATTCTGATTATGGTTGTATATGAACCAAATGTTGAACCATTGGGCGTTGAGGAAGAAGATGATGAGGACGAGGAAGATGAAGGAAAAATTGATTTATCTGTTGGTGATGACTATGAAGATTTGGATGATGATGATCATGATGACAATGCTAGTGGAGGAACTGGTGTTTTGATTAGTTCGAAAATCTATAAATATCATGTCGATACTACTTATGAAAGTCATACTTCTAAGGATCTAACACAACATGATAGTGTTGGTGAGAAGTCAATGGGGGATACTGAAGTGTACAATGTTGATCCAATATCAGAAACTTTGTTTGAGACGAAAGTGGTTGTGTACGTGGCTGAGAAAGGGGAAATTGTAATGGATAGAGCTGAGTTGGCTAGGCTATTGAAAGTTACCAAAGAAGAGTTCAATTTTGATTTTGAATAGGAGATGGGCAGTATATGTGATGATAAATAGGAATACATTCCTGTTGTTGAACCGGTGTTAGAAGAAGTGGAGGAGAAAGTGTATGTAAGATGTGCTACTCATGATAACTATTAGTACATCGTTTTGGTCGTCTCGATCTTTGTATTAAATGTAATGTGTTTATATTAATGTAAAGGGCATTTTGGTAATTTCACCAGTCCCATTCGTTAATTTAAGTGGTCATTCGTTAAGGATGTTTAACGAATGAACCTATTCGTTATATGTAATGTTCATTCGTTAAGTATGTTTAACGAATGGACCTAATTGTTATTGATATGTTACCATTCGGCATGGAATGTTGACGAATGAGCTATAGCGAATGAGTCATTCGCTATACTCTTTATGTTATGTAAGGAATGAAGACGAATGAATCCATTCGTTACGGAATGTGTAACGAATAGACTTCATCTTCAATATATTGTATGTTCATGTCTTATAATTTAACAAGTTAATTAATTCTCTTTGAATCGTTACTATGCCAAAATTACTACTCACACACACACTTCGTTCAATCTAAACTATCTATCACGTTATAAATATAAAGAATTAGATCCTTATTTATATATCGATATGAATTGAATCATCTTAAGCTCAATCAAGCTCTCTCAAGTGGTATTAGAGCTGATCGTTCGATTGTGTAGGTGAATTAATTTGTTATAGTGGTGAATTGCTGAAGAATTCATCAGTTAATCGTTATTAATTAGATCTGAAACTGTTTATACTGATTTTGAATCAATTATCATGTTCAGATGGATAATTGATGCTTAATTGTGTTATAATCAGTTTGTAATCAGATAAGTGAGATTCGATTTGATTTAATTGTGTTATTATTTGAAAACTGAATGGATTTGAGTTGGTTTTGAGTTTAATTGAAACAGAGGATTCTGGTTATTGGTTATTTGGATTTCGGACAAGTATTGAATTGAAATTGGATGTTTGGATGAGTTTGGGTTTGTTCACGGAAATGAGACGAGTTAATTAAGCTATTGAGTGTGTAATTTGGTTAAGTTTCGGATGACTTATCCATTGTTGATGGTTAGTCTGGATTAGAGTTTGGATATGAGATTGAAGATCTGGTAAATAGCGTTTGAAGGTTTGAAGATTTGAAGGCTTCATTCATTACATTATAACGAACCATTCGTTATACTGTAGCTACTCATTCACTATCAACCTATAGCCGTATTTGTACATGTGGCAGGTTGTTACAACTGAATAACTGCCCATTCGTTACTATAGCCTATTCGTGATCAACCATTTGTTACAGAAACACATTCATGACAGACTGATTCGCTACTCTATTCGTCATAAAGTTTCATTTGTGATAACCTCATTCGCTACAGAAACCTTACCTCATCTGTTACCCTATTCGTTACCTTAATTGTTGTTAGTGCACGGTTTGGGTGTCCGTAGCAATAAGTTATAGATAGTCTAGGTTGAATATTTATTGTAAAATGGCCCATTCGCTATGGATTGTATAGTGAATGAGGCCCATTCGTTAGTTAACCAGAATATTAGCTAAGTTATAAGCCCATTGATTATGTAATATAACGAATGGAGTCCCCATTTGCTATGAAGGCATAATGAATGATGGCTAGTTCATTAAGTTATTACCCATTCGTTATGGAAGCATAATGAATGGTTTCTAATTCGTTACTAAAATGTAACGAATTAGATTAACTTAACGAATGGGAGCTTTGGACTATAAATAGGTAGCTCCCGTTCATAATTAGGTGAGAGGGTGTACATACATAGAGAGAGATCTAAGTATTATTATCCTCTCCATAAGTTTATTATCCATAATAATGTATTCATCCTTATTTATCAATAAAGTATTATTTAACGTATCGATCTCACGTTTCTCGTATTGATGCATCGTATTAGCGGCTAGATCTTGGTTTGTATGACGTTCTCTCAATCCTTATGCTATCTGTCATGCCATATGTTATCCTATTCGCTTGATTATTCGTGTGCTGATTCGTTACCATTGAATTCATTCGTTATAGTCAATGGTGTCATTCATTACCTGATTCGTGATACCATTCGTTACCATAATCATATAACCCTATTCGTTATAGTGTTCACCATATGTTACCATTTTCAACCCATTCGTTAAAAATCTTATCCCATTTGTTACCAAAACCTAGCACCCTTAAGTTTTTCACCTTGGAAATTGTTAACATAAATTTGAATTTGTTGATCGTTTAAATCATTATTTTGACATGGCTGACTTCTATGTGTTAGCTTTATAAAATATGATGATGCAACAAATGCTTCATTTAGACGCTGAGATCGGGTCACATTCCAAATGTCCTCGATTGATGAATTTCAACGATTTTGCAAAATGGGAACTAAGATTCTGAGCACATCTTGGATCCGTAAATACAGATTGTTCGGGATGTCTTGACGATGGGTATGTTGCACCATTAGTTGGTGATTCTACAAAGGTTTTGAAGAAAATGATTTTTCTTCTTATTCTTAAGAGTAGAAAAAGGCCTTAGCAATTGAAACAAAAACATATTCCACTTTGACTATGGCATTACCCGACAATATTTTTCATCAGGTGGGAAGTATTAACGTATGTGCATCTTTGTTTCAACATATTAAGATGAGAGGCATGGGTAACACACAAGAAAGCAAGAAAGTCGTGCTAAAGTTGTAGTTCAGAAACTTTAATTTATTGAAAGGAGAAACGGTCGAAGATATGTTGACCAAGTTCAGCCATCTGATTGTTGAGATGAACAAACTGAAAATGGAACCATCTAAATCAGATAAGATTGATAATGTCAAGAATGCTCTACCAAGTTCTTCTTCAACTTTAATGATGGTGCTGAAAGAAAACAGTTTCTTCAGGAGTGAAGATCTTACTGCTATGGAGTTTATGCAGAAAATTAAAGAAAGAGTGTATGACATGAAGTGTCAAAAGTCCTCAAAAGAAAACCAAGATCCAAAATTGTATGTGTGATCATTACCGTTAAGCAGTTATGCAACTCCAATAACTGTTTTCTTATCACATAATTCACAAGAGATGCCATCTTCTATTAATGAAGAAATGCCAAATGTTTATTTCATGGCATATGGGTCAAATACTCATTCTAGTGATTGTAACACTTCATTCTCTGGTATGGGTTCAACTCAACCACCAAATGTGAACATGAAGGAAGTTGAACAACATTTCGCTTTCCTAAGTGCTTTCATGAGTTCGTATGAAAATCTGGTGAGTGGTAAATTGCCACAATTGAACTTACTGATGAAGATTATGACCAGATTGATCCGGATGATTTAGATTTGATGGATCTGAAATGGAACATGGCAATGATCGTGCGTAAAGTTAAGAAGTTCATACAAATAACTGGTAAAGATTATCGCTTTAAACAAGCAGGTTGGCTTTAATAAGCTTAAAGTGAAATGTCAAAAATGCCAAGACTTTGGTCATTTTGCCAAACAGTGTGACAAGCCGAAGAAGGAATACAATGGACCCCACAATCAAGATAGAAGCTCGGATAAAAAGTATAACGAGACTAAAGAAAAAGCTCTAGGGGTGATTCTTCTAAAGCTTCTAGTTCACAACCTCTACTCACAGCTGAAGAGATTGACTGGAATCAACGACTGCTGGGTAATAGCAATCAAGCTAACCTAGCCATGTTTGAACAAGTTGAAAACTTTCAAGATGCTCAAGGTGATGGGTTAACTCCCGAGAGCGAATCAGAGACTGAATCAGACTCAGATATCTCATGCTACATGCAACCAACTACTTTTGCATGTATGGCAAAGATTGATGAGGTTAGTCCTATTCTTGATTCTTCCGTGTCTAAAAGTGAAAATTTATCAACTGAAACTGTCAAATTATATAAAATTGCTAAATGTGATACTTGTGAGGAATCTAAGTTAAAATACGACTCGATTCATGCCAAAAATGAATCACAGCTGAAAGAACTTGCTTCAATAAAGGATAACTATAGACAATCATCGGATTTACAAAATAAATCTAAACCCAAAATATATGAACTGTCTAATAGTAATCATGACTTGAAAGCAGAACTTTCAGGAAAACCGACCATTAATGATAAACAGTTCAAAGAACTCCTCAAGCAAAGGACAAAAATAACTGAGCTTCAAAATGTAGTTCTGGAGTTGAAGCGTGAGCTAGAAAAATTTAGAAATTCACCCTTTTTTTTAAATGAAATAATCGAAGTATCTGGTAAACAAAGGGGTTCTAAAAATGGTTTAGGTTTTGTTGAAGTTCATCCACCATTTCATGATAACTATTCCCAAAATCCGTGTCAAAAACTCGTGTCAAAATTTTGAATATTCACAAAATTTGTGTCAAAAGCTAGCAATGTTTTAGGTGTTGACGTGTCAAAATCAATATAATTTTATGTCGTAAAACTCGCAAAATATGCCTCGTTATTGTTGAAAGTTCGTTATGACTCAAAAATAATTGTTGGGGTTGAGCGACTTGAAGGAAGGGCCAGAAGACTCCACTGTCTTTCTGTTTCGAGAAGAGGATGGCTTATACTTACGAATGATAAGAGGAGGCTTGGGGGTTTTAGCCGTCGTCGTCCCCTACTTTTCAATGAAGCTCTCGAGATCCTCTAAGTGATTAATGCGCCCTAGACTTTAACTATAATACAAGATTCTTAAGTAAGAAATGATCCTACCAAACAGATTCTCAGGAGTTTGTGGCAGAAGATATAGTGATCTCTAGGTGAAACGTACACTCGGCTTCGAAGATCCTCAAGAAAGCCGTGATCCTATTAAGGGCTTCACTAGTGAGAAGAGCAAGATCTTCAAACTACGACACTGCAACATACAAGAAAAGTATTAGTATTTCATAAAATTTACATTTGTAATTCCTAATTAATGTATTCTTCCCTTTTTGACTCATTGCATAGGAAGTCTATAACCATTGGGGACAGAATCCTTCTTGACAGAAAACAATTTCCTCATAATTTTTTGTTGTTTTGAGTATTAGGTTAGTTTGGACTGGAGCAATTAGGAAGACAAGTGGGCTAGAACCATGATTTCTCAATATATAACCTTGATCAAGGTCGGAGATATTAAGCTGTAGGTTATGACTTATGATGAGCTTGTTTAGCATAAAGAGGATCCTCCAAGCCGTGAGCATCATCGGAGCATAAATCGAGCCGATTACTTTAAAATACTTGGAAATAAAGGGGGAAAAGGATATGCAAGGCCAAGTGAGAAGGAAAAGGCTAGAAAAAAACCCAACTAGTGGAAATGTGGTCTGATCGCATCTTTTATCAAAAGGTCAAAAAACATTTCATCCGGAAACACTTTTTCTGCCTCGATACGAGCAATTCCCCTATCATTAAAGTTGCAGGTTTCAAGAGTCAAGGTTGCTAAAAGGTCCTCGCAATCAAATTCATTCATTGGATTCTAGACGATTAACAAAGCGAAGCGGGTCATCCTTTTACTATTTGTCACTAAGAACGTAGAAGCCTTAGAAAGTGTGAAAGAAGAAGAGAGAAATTTACCTAGATCTTCGATGTGTTATAGAGAAATAATGTGGGATGAGTAAATATAAGCACTTATCTACTATAATTAAGAAGTGGTGGTTACTATGCGTATGAAATTGCACCACGTCCTATCAAGTTTACTCGTCATTATGTCACAGTTAGGACAGAGATAAGTATAAAATATAATCGATGTATCAAGTTTACTCGTCATTATGTCACAGTTAGGACAGAGATAAGTATAAAATATAATCGCTGTAAAATGAGGATTACAGCTTTCGTATTTTGGGGACAATATCTAGTGGTCAGTTAGGTTCTTGAAGAATAGTTTGTGTCCATAATCGTTAACAGTTATATTGTCTAACTAATTGTCCTTGTGGGTTACTCTACTCATTAATAAGTAAAATTACTAGTAAACCCGGTCATGCATAATCTGCCTACCTCTGATTTATTAATAAATAAAAGTGTTACAACTCGAGAACTATTGATGAACAAATGCTAGAGTAGAGAAGTGTATACGTAGTGACATGCAAATTAGAATGTGCCCTAAATTGTTCATCACACCCCCATTTAAATAGTAATCGGTATGTTGTCATTAACGCTATTGATTTATGTCTAAAAGAGCCATTGGACATAGTTAGATTGGTCTTCACGAACTCCTTCATAAATATCTGGTCTTACTGGTCGTTGTATGATGGTTAAGAACTGAATTTTGTTAGGATATTCTTCATAAGCGTAACCAACGCCGAGGATCCCGCATATTTAATGAGTCTTTAATGTGATCATTACTCTTAGCAGTTACAAGACCCATTCCAGATGTTTAATCCACACATTTAATGAGCATTTAATGCGAATTTAGTCACCAATGATTTCCTGCAAAATATATCTGTTAGTGAAGTTAATAAAGGGGTCAGGATACCAAACCTGTCAGGGATCCCTAATGGCAAGATTACGAGACTCGGGTTCCTAAACGAGTCTTTGGGCCACAATAATTGTCCCCAAAATATAACAGTTGTGACCCATGTTATAACGGTTATACTTTCTTCCTGATAACGTTAGCATGACTGATTTAATGGGACGTGGTGAAACTTCCTAAGCGTGATTACCGCCACATTTGAAAATGTAGGAGATCATTTCCTATATTAACTCGATCTTCGTTATTTATTATCACATTTCTCCAGAAGTTCAGGTATCATTTCTCTATTCTTGTGCCTTTTCTTAGGGTTTATAGTTTTCTTGGGAATCATGGGTATAAATAGAACATGTTCATCTTCTTCTTTATCCGGAAGACCAATAGTGATTTTATTGAGCATAACCTTCTTGCTTCCCCTTAGCTAAAACCAGCATTTTAACCAATAAAGATATCGCTCGACTAAAATGGGACGGGGTGTTCCCGGAGGAACGATTATACAACGGTTCGATAGTCGATTGCGCTCCTATCATGGTTCCAAAATTTGGGTATGTTATGTATGATTTTTCTCTTGGAATTTCTTATCCCTTTCCTCCTATCATTACCAAGTTCTTTAAGACTACCAGTTTGAGCTATGCTCAGATGATGCCAAAGACATGGAGGATCCTTTTCCAGTTTATTAAGCTTGTCACTTCCCACAATCTGTAGTTCGGTGTTTTCGAGTTTTCCTCTGTGTGCAAGTTGAGACATTATGGCTCTAGTAGGATTGTTTTTCAGATAGTCCCTAGTACAATTCACTTGATATAGAATACAACTAATAATGATGGGAGTTGGTATATAAAGTATTTATTTCATAAGGAGGGATTCCATCTCTAATGGAGAAAAGCTTCCTTTGCTATGGATTAACAAGGGTAGGAATCAAGTAGAATAACTAAAAAATATTTTATGTTAGCTGATACTTATCTTAGTGTGTCATAGCTTCAAATTTGCAGAGACTTGCTCCTCCTACCGGCGAAGCACCCAACATGATCCCGACTTTGTTAATGATCCCCAAAGCTGAAAGAACCTTTCACATGGAGGCCACCACATCTTTCGCCACTAGCTAAACATCTAGGAATATGTATGGTAACGCTTCTCTTGATTTTGAATACACGCATTATTTTTGGTTCTTTGATTTTTAATCAGCTGTTGATCACAAACTGGGTGACATTGATAGTTTTATTGAAAAGAATGGTAAGTCAGTTGTTGAGACTCCCAAACCTCCTTTGGTGATTCCCAAATTCAAGCTGGCTTCGTTCCGAAAGATAACGACAATGGAGTCTTCTAAATTTTCCTTTAAATCCTGAACTTTAGCAATGTTAAGCCCCTCTTTCAGCATGTAAGTATTCAAAGTGATCCTACATATGAATATCCCGCATATCATTATCTTATATATTTATTAATGTTCATATCTTGTATGTAGGGCCTAGATCACTTGATCAATCTTCATGATCAAACGACACAAGAGCTTCAGGAGAAGATTGATGGTATGACTACCTTCACAACAACCACGATCAAGCACACGAAGGAGGTGACTGAGAAGCTTGCACGAGTGAGGCAGGAGTGTAACGATATAAAATCTTCTCATGCTAAGAAGATGGTATCCTTTAGAAATAGCCAAAGTCAAGATGGTAAAATAAGCTCTCAATGTTGATTTAGATAGTAGGTCCTGGGATCTTGAAGGTTTGCGTGTCAGAATGGCCGAGCTGGAGGCTAAGAAGGGTAAGGTTCCTGGGATCAAGATTGTTGAGGTCAAGGATACCGAGGTTGAGGATACCGAGTTCAAGGATGCTAAGGTTGAGGCTGATAATGCGGATAAGGTAGGTGATGGTGGCGAGGTGGCTAAGGAGTTTAGGTGAACAAGGGGAAGATGAAGGATACTAAAGACAAGGCCCGAATCCCCTTTCTATTCATGGTTTCGATATGGTTTTAGCTAAACAGTTTACTTTCCCGATTTGCTGATGTATAAACAATAGTATGTTTAGGTTTTAAAACAATGAATGGCTCGGGTAGAGGGATCCATTGTTTCAGGATGAAGCCCTGGCCATTCGTTTCATATTAGGAAAAATTGTGGTATGCTTGATGGAGGGATCTTGGCTTTTTAGGACGAAATCATGGATATCAATTTTGGTTTATAAAATGGTTATTTTTTTGATTTTATCTAAGTCTACTAATTTTTATATTTGCAAAAAAATTGTAATTAAATTTGAAGAAATATTTAAGAAAACGGGTTTTCTAGAAATATTTGAATGTTCAGTTTAGAAGTTTTGATCAATATCTTGGTGTTAACAAATTTTAAGAAAACTGGCCTTACTCGTTTCTCAAGACTTTGATTAATATCTCACAATAGTATTCTACTATTGTAATCGTGTTATCCACAGGATCCTAAGGAACATCTTTGTCGCACCTCGACTAAAGGCGTTGGAACATGCCGGGGTGTAACGTATTGATTGGACAGTAGCTCCTAAAACACTAACTAAATTGACAATAATATTTATTTTCATTAATATTAAAACAAGTACATAAATTCAATAATCAGAACAAATACATCAAAATTTTGTATATTTAATATCCTAAGGTAAAAATAATATCTTCGATCTTGAACAATATCAACTACTTGTACTTGTAGCATGTATAAAATAGAGTTTGTCAACACGAATGTTGGTGAGAATACATCAATATATAGATAGGTAATTCACAATTCATATGTAAATGGTGAGCATCACAAATCTTATGAATATGAAAAGAATTAACTAGATGTGGACCAATTCCTATTGATACAAAATCAACGTACTTGGGTAAGTGAATGATCATACTAGAGGAGAATAGATGAGAATGAGATGGCAACCACCAAACATAATATAAACACTTAAACACGTAGTGCGTAGTCATAGACCATGCAATCAGCACGAATAAACACGAATTGAATTCTGTTTGAATCGACGTGGTCAATACATAAGCAATGTAAATATGGTATGCATGCTCCCCTGAAAATACAAAAGATGAAAATAGAGGTATGTAAATCCACCTTAAAGAGTTGAATAATTAATGAGACGGTGGTAAAAATTAAGACGGTCGAGCTTCTCGGGATAAGTCAACAAAAGTTACTACTTGTTAACAATAATATTAATTAGTTATAATGAAATACTTTTATTAACAAGACTTATGATAGATATGGGAATCAATAGGTTTAAGTAAAATTATTTTTATAATATTATTAGTTTAACTACATTATATTTGTAAATAATATAAGTAAACGAGAGAGTACAAACAAATAAAATAATGCAACACAACATAACGGTTATTATTCGGTTCAAAAAGAATTTGGAGTCTTCTAGGGTTTAAACTATTATTATTATTATTATTATTATTATTATTATTATTGTTAATACTATTATTATTTATGTTTGATTTTTTATATGTTATATATAATAATGTATCTATATTATCCGGAAAGTTAAAAAAAAATTATTATGATCATCTAAAATAGTTTGGTTCGTTAAGCGAGAGTGGTAAATATTAGTTTCTTTTTTCTTTATAAAAAAATACATACATGCATATACATATATATGTATATATATTTATATATATATATATAAGTATAAATACTAAGCTACCAAAACCGGTCTCGGGAGGGTTCGAACGTTCGGTTTTGTTTAAATTATAGTTATTAATGTTACTAATGTGAAATATAATTAATAATATTTATAGTTAATAATGTTACGTCGTCAAGGGCTCACGGATCCAAACTTTATCTCGAATGGCTCCAACAGTGAGGTATAATGTAATTATCTTAGGGTTTAGGGTCGTGATGTATTGAGGATGGTGTGGACGAGTTTAATCGTATTATGGACGTGTTTATATAGGGTATTAACGAAGAGCCAGCCGCGGTACGTATTTAATCAAACTAGCTGTAAATTCGCTATGGTTTACAACAATTAGAGTGTCGGTGGAACGTGTTTAGGATAAATGATTGATTTCTTAACGTCAATTTCGTTGATTTAGGATGGATTTTACGGATTGAAATATGGTATGGTGATAGGGGTTGTTGTTGATGACGATGGAGATGGAGAAGGAGGGAAAAACTTTGGTTTAATTGCAACTTGGTCCTTGGCCTTGAGAGGTGGGTACACAGGTGGGTAAAATCTAGTTAAGGGAATATTTTGCACATTCGCGATAGATTTAAAATTTTATTAAATAAATGAAACAAAATCCGAGTGGCGAGAAGTGAATTAAATAACCAATTATCGAAAGAATTAATAAATTATTGATTTTATTAAATAACGATAGTCCAGAGAATAATAAAAGTTTTTAAATGGGTCGGGTTTCGGGTTTGAAAAATAACGAATGTTATAGTCTTTGAAATAATATAGCTAATTTTTTAGGTTTAGCTCTTGATTATTTAGGATCAACACATAAGTTTCAATTATTTTAGGTTAACACGCAAGTGTTGAATGCTGGGGTCAAGCTCGGTCATGCTGGGATCAAGGCCAACCCCGATTATACTTGGATTTTCTTGAGTGACACAAAAATCTCAAAATCTTTGTTAAATACTTGGGATTAGCCATGATTGTATACCATGTTTATGTTATTTCATTGATAATTTTACTTAAGGATCCGATATGTAGCCAATAATAATTAAATTGTCAGCCACTATAACATGGACTAGTCCCACTATCTTGAATTACACATGAATAACGTGCGCTCCTAACGAGGTGTAGAAACCCTAGTATGTGAAACTTGAAAGAGGTGGCCAAACCCCTATGAATGCATTCACTTTCTTAATCGGGATCCCGATTCTGCCAAAGACATGAACCTTTGTGATGGTAGGTGTTAGTTTGACTAACACCCCTTCGATGCTTGAGTTAGTAATGGGATTCAAATGGTATAAAATGAATTAAATATTAGAATAATATGGTTAGAATACACACCGTACCAAGTTAGAAATAATATTCCAACTTACATGAAGTAGAGTTTGATATGAATAGCATTCCAGGATCTTGTTAGGATCCTACCATCCAGACCTGCTTTCAGAATCAAGTCTTAATCTTCTTGTTCAGGTGTATTTGTTATACGACTTGGCTATTCTTTGTTGATATGTTGCAATATGAAATTTAGCTAAATATCCGAGTTCATCAATGGTATCGAGATGATCAGCGAGATTCTGATCATTAGTCTCGGTATAATTGAGGAAGGATACTGTTGTAGGGATTACCATCTCCGTTGTGATCACTGCTTTAGCTCCAAACACTAAAGAGAAAGGATTCTGATCGGTTCATTCTTTGTCTTAGTTTTATCTGCCCATACTACAAACAGAAGTTGTTGATACACGATTTTGCATCTCAGTCTTTGTATGATGTATTTTGATTATTAGATAAGTGTATTAGGGGTATTTTGGTCATTAATGTAAAGGCTCATTCGTTAGGTCTGTCTAACGAATGAGACCCGCTTAGTTTTGTCCTCATTCGTTATGTATGTTAACGAATGTTGGTTAACGTATAAGTCCCATTCGTTAGAGGATGTTAACGAATGAAATTAACGCATGATAACGAATGAGAGGCTCATTCGTTAGGCCTATCTAATGAATGAGCTTGTCTTCTATAAATACCCTGCATCTATTCTAATTTATTAATAGTCCTTATTATTATCATCATTTCCATCTCGTTACTTTACCAAATTTTTCTCTCAACACATAATGTTACACACATTTAACGTAATCAACCAGATTTAATTGTAATTCTTATCAAATGACAAGACCGTTAAATTTATTGAATCAGATACTTGGTTCCATGTATGATAGTATGTTAGAATGTGAATTATACTAGTACATACACTTATTGGTCACTCATACGCTTATTAAATCTTCCTTATTCATACGATATGCCTAAATGATGATTAGGAGGTGAATGGTAGATGATTTAAGAGTACGGGCATGTGTACAATATATATATATATATATATATATATATATATAGTTTCAGTTGCAAGCGTATGAAGAAGCGAACATTTTTACGAGACACTAACTGTAACGTTACTCTGCCAAATTTTATAAACACGCTTCAATGCGTTATTATTTACGTCTCGTTTGTACTCGGTCGCTTCGTTAACCGATTAGCACCGTAAGCACGGTTCTGCATGTTTACGGTTATAACGTAGAATAGAAACGTATATTCAAATCCGTTCATGACCACAAGTGGTATCAGAGCCACCATCTAATTAAATTGCGATTAGGAATCATTAACAACTCAATTGATTCATCTATTGAATGTTAATTGTGATTAAATGTCACACCCCGGCTTAGGGCCTAGGCGTGTGACCATAAGTTGATACCTGTTTTGTAAATATATCAGAGTTTATGGATTAATTTTAGCGGAAGACTTTAGGTTGAATATAATTAATTTACATTGAAAACTTACTCGGGAATTAAATACCTGAGTATCGGTTTACAAAACATATGTTTTATATTACAAGGATTTATCAAAAACGGAGCCATCTATACGCGCTTCTATCTCCATATAGACTCCAATCCTTGTTAATGCTACTTATGCTTAATTACCTGCAATGGGTTGGAAAATACGTCAGCTATATATTGGTGAACACGTATGACTCAATAAAACATTTTGGTTGAGGTTTGAACGTGTTTGGATTGTTTTCGTATTGGTTGGTTTTGAGTTTGAATTTGGAAAAGAGTTTGAATCTGGAAAAGAGTTTAAAGATTTGAAGATATGAATACTCGTTCGTACTTTTCTTGATCTCATTCGTTGGATTCAAGGACTCATTCATTAAGCAGTTGTAACCATATTTGACAACTTTTCAACATTCCTAACAACCCATTCACTACAGTTCCTCATTCATTCACTAAACCTTAATTCGCTACACTCATCTGTTAGTGTTCATACGTGTGAATAGTAGCATTCTTTCGTTTCTTTCTTGTTTACCACATTCGTATACTCCTCATTCGTGTGAACAGTTTCATTCGTTATTGTTCATTCATTAACCAAACATACTCATCGTTACCTCGATTTTTACAGATTGTCAATTTTCATCTCATATTTTTAAATTTAATAATTTTAACACTTGAAATTCTAAAATGGTAAACTTTTATGCACTTGCGTCCGAGAACGCTTTAATGCAACAAATATTGAATCTGGATTCTGAGAACGGGTCTCATACTAAATGCCCGAGACTCATAAATTTATGTGATTTCCCAAAATGGGGACCAATGTTCAGAGCTCACTTGGGATGTGTTCATCCAGACTGTATGCAGAGTTTGGATGTTGTTTATAAACTTGTACTGGTTGGTGGTGATTTTGTTGGGTGGACAAAGAAAATGTTTACTGATATGACCAATTGTAACGATTCCGGCAAATTCAGGTATACCCTAGCCGGTATATACTATTTACGTGTTATTAAATATTGAATATATGAATTATAATGCATTTATACGAGTATATATGATTCACAGTACGAATTATACTCGATTATACAGTGAATCGTATTGGAATTACGATTAACCGATGGACGATTATTGAAACCCGAACGAATCGGGGATTACATTTAGACGAAATATATAATATTTAGTGATGTTTACGAAGTATTAAAGCTTCGGGATAAGTGAAATAAAGCACAGAAAAGAATTTCGATTTAATGGTACGTTGGTACGTTAAACGAAATCTTTTATACCAAACCAAGCAAGAGATGATCGATCAAGCCGAAAAAGATGCACAATTATTAATAATATGATGTTTCAAGTTAATAAATGTCATGGTTTAAGTTTTGAAAGTTTTTAAATCGGTTTTATATAAATTTTATTTTTAAGCCGAAAAACGACCGTTTAGGCCTCGTTTTGAGCGGAATTAAACGTTTAACCAAAAAACGAACTGAACCAGATTATCCACAACATTATCCAGATTACACAATCCGAATGTGTGGCCAAGAATGAAGGTGTGGGCCCCAACCCACACCCTTTAGTGGACCGATCGGAATTGGGGATTAATACCCCATTCCTTTGTTATTTTTTTTAGATCACAAACCACCATCTTCATCACTTTCTCTCAATTCCTTGAACAAAAACTTTAAGCAAGAAAACGAGGTAAAGATCGTATTATAGTCGTGTTCATCTTCTTTTCTCGAGTCATTTACAAGAAAATGAGGTTTCAAATGAAAAATGGGTGAGAACCGAGATGAAACCGATTCTTGCATGATCAAGTGATGTATACAAGTTATACAAGGGATCTTGGTCCAAGAAAGGAGTTAAAAGAGTCAAAAACGAATTTTTACGGTTAAAATCTTTGTTTTGATGTCTTAACCGAAACCATGAAAGAAATGGCTTGATTGTGGGTGTAACTTGCTTGGTGTGGTGTTGTTGTGCTTGTAGGTGTTATATCTAGTTGCTAGCAAAGGCTAGAAAGCAAGATCTTTGCGATCTAAAGCTAGAAACACAAGGTAGTTCGGTTTTTCGTATGATTTGTATGATGTGGACAGATTGTGATAGACTTAGAGTTGGGTCATGAAATTTCACAGAGATGATCTACACATGAAAATAAGAGATCTGTGAAAATTTGGTAATTTTTGGATAAAGGATGAATATTTGGTGAATTTAATGCTTGGTTTTGGCTAAAAATGGTGAAAAATAGCTAAACATCATGAAAAATTCTGGAAAATTCCAGATAAGCTTTTCATAACATGTAAAAGTCACACACAAAATTTCAGATCCGTTGGAGAAGTCTAAGTAGGCTTTTCGGTAAAACGAGTTCTAGGGTTTTCTAGCTCGGTTTTGGTGAAAATGGCTTGAAAAATGGTATTTTGGTTCTGGAAAAACTACAGGGAACTATGTGGATGGCAGGGGTCATCCCAGAAAAATTTGGGATTTTTCTAAGGTCGTTTGGTATTTTCGACATATTTGGTGTTTAAATGACGTTTAAAAATAGATAAATAAATGTTAAATATAAAAATTAATTCTGGAAATATTTTTATAAAATTCCTTACTGTCAAAATGTGTTTTGTGCAAAATTTCAAGATCCGAGACTAAACGGATAATTATTTGTGCTAAAAAGAACATAAAAACAAACTTTTAAAGCTTAAAACGCGTAGACCGGCAAAGTTCGCCTAAGCGAGCTGACTGGTGTATAAAAACCTTAAAAATGAACCATTTTCATGAAACTAAGTTAATCAAGTAAAAATAAATCATCCGAAAATAATTCGGATGATTTGGGTATTTTTATCCGAAATAACAGTTTCCGGCACCCTAAAGGCGGAAACGGGTCCCGCGGCCAAACGGGGCGTCTAAACCGAGCTCTAAATTCACGGTTTTAACTAAAATATCAGTCAAACACTATTTTCGGGTCGTGTGTGACCAAACTCATTTTTGAAACATAAAAACGTATAACCGTGCTAGGCACGCAAAACGGGGGAAAACATAATAATAATAAATTTTGACGGATAAACTCTAAGAGATATCACAATCTGAGTCCTGAGAAGTGTCTCTGGGTTAACATTGTCCCCGGGTCGAGTACAGTACTGGGTTAACAGTGTCCCCAGATGTACCGGTTGACACGGATTTAATTTATGGAAATTGTATAGTAACGACTTAGGTATCATATTACAGATTCAGGCCCATAGCAGTTCACTGTACTACATACTGACTCACGAGAAGGTGAGTTTCACGAGCCCCTTTTTACTGAACTGTTTTAATTATTTTCCCGGGGCGGAAAGCATGTTTCTATCAAAATGTTTAAGTACATGTTGATCGCATGGAAATGAATGTATTTATATAATGTTTATTGTACGGGAATCGTACGGTAATGTATTAAGATGGTAATTGTCTGAGTTGTTAACATTGTAAGGCCCGAAACAGTGTTCTGGGTTAACAGTGTCCCCAGAGGGTATTAAATGTGTTTCTGGGTTAACAGTGTCCCCAGAGGTTATTAGATGTGTTTCTGGGTTAACAGTGTCCCCAGGGGTTATTAAATGTGTTTCTGGGTTAACAGTGTCCCCAGAGGTTATTGGATGTGTCTCTGGGTTAACAGAGGTTTCACTTGTGGGCTCAGCATAATTTCATCGCTAATATATGATTACTATAATGATTTGTCATGGTTTATTTAAATTAGTGAAACTCACCAACTATTCGTAGTTGACCCGTTTTCTTTACATGCTTTGTAGGTACACCCAAATTGGAATGAGTGATACGTGTTTGATGATGTGTGCTATTTTGTGGAAGCTTAAGGATCTTTATTTTGTATTAAATTTGTTAACGTACTATCGGTAAAACTTATGTGTTAACACCTAGACGGTAACGAAACTCGGAACAATGTAATACGTTATAAATTAACGTAGTGGTGTTTTCTTTATAAGCAATGCTGTTGCTATCAGATGCGTCTGTTGCATCCCGTTTACGTTTCCGCTGCGGTTACGGGGTGTTACAGAACTTGGTATCAGAGCCATTGGTTATAAAGAATTAGGATGTCTTTAAAAAGATACCTAAAATATAACCAGTAGCTCAAGTATTATAGGATCTGAATATCAACTAATAATTTATAGTGACGAGATCTGGATGAACTTGGATGGACAAGTGAGTTATTATGGTCCGGAACATAATAACAGACTTGTCTGCACGAGGGAATTCAGGGGAAGTCACGGGGGACTTTAATAGGTAAAATTGGCAACATATGTGTAAATATATGATAATATTGTTATGTGGTAAAGTTGTATAAGTAAGTGTATATTAATTTGATTATGGTTTACACTATGGAAAGAACTATATGTTTGATTAACTTGTGTGCAGGTAAGAATGTCGAGAACTCATAGTTTATCGGTGGAGGAGGACCCGGAGGAAGTCAGCTCCGGGAACTCTGGGAGTCTACGCATATCATCCAGCTCTGAGCCTAGCGAAGCTAGTCGTAGGAGCTCTAGCCAGTCCTCCCCAGTCAGGATTGTCAGATCCCCCACCCCACCCGCACCACAGGCCACCCCTATCCCTCCCGGATTCGGACCCCGCCTCACGGCGCGGATCAGTGTCCCGCATGTCCCACCTACCTCTCCCCCACCCAGACCTGCTACCCGTCGAGGCGAGTCCTCCCGCTCCCAGCCCGAGCCTGGGACTCCACCTGTGTGGGGTCTTCCTAGGCAGGAAAGGGACGCGGCGGCATGGCTTCGGGTGCTCACCGAGCAGGTGAATGAGCACTCCGCCGCCTTGACAGTGGGAGTGCAGAGGCGGATGTATCTGGGGGACTGCATACTGGACCACCAGTATACGATTGCGCAGCTAAGGAGGGAGTGCTCATACTCCCAATTGATGATTGATCGATTAGAGGCGCGGGTCCGGGGTGTGTTGGCAGTGATGGTGGTGTTGGTGGCAGTGACGGTGTGGTGGGTATACCACCGTGTTTAGTGATGTTAGGATGGTAGAAGTCATGGACCGCTTTTTGATACTCTGTGTAAGCAGTTAGTGGTGATGCTAACATAGAGTGAATCTTGGGTAGTTATAATACAACCACTGGCCCTTAGGGGGTCTCTTTTGGGGTATATCATTATAGATACTTTTGGGTATTATTCAAGCACTGACCCATTGTGGGTTATGTCAAGATGATGCCGACATAGGCCCTATGTATGAAAACTTAACCTATGTAATGGTGACAGAGAAGTAATGTGAACGGATGTTTGTGTAATATGTACTAATGTTTATTAATGAATGGAATGTGGGTTATGTTTTATGATTGGAATTTGTATTAATTACATGTATTTTTCTGAATGTTGTGTAGAATGGCACCAAAACGATCAGCTCAAATGTCGGAAGTGGATGTGAGCCGTTTGATTGCTCAACAGTTGGAGGCGGCGATACCGGATATAGTATCGTGCATCGCCGCCAGTATTAACAATTCGACCAATCCAACCCCTCCGAGCAATCAAACGACCACCAATAATGACGGGGAACAAAATGTTAATCCTCCACAGAACGATAACACGATTCCGAGTAATGACGCACCGCCTAGGGTGGTCGTTACGGACAGTAATGGCCCTATACCAACTGTAGAAACGAACCGCACTGAACCAATTCCTGCATCCAGGGGTTGTTCAATCAAAGACTTTATGTTGTGCAAGCCCCTAGAGTTTAGCGGGTCTGAAGGACCAAATGGGTTGGTTAAGTGGATCGAGAAAATAGAATCAGTTGTGAACATCAGCAACTGCCCCGAGGATTGTGTTGTTAAGTACGCCACCTGCACATTCACGGACCATGCCTTGACATGGTTGAACACCATAGTGCAGACCCGTGGTCAGGCGGCGACAAACCGCATGACCTGGACAGAGCTCAAGGCTCTTGTACTGGAACATTTCTGCCCGAAAAACGAATTGCAGAAATTAGAAAATGAATTGTGGAACCTGTAGATGCAGGGGGCAGACCACTTGGGTTATACGAACCGGTTTAATGAGTTGTCGCGATTGGTACCATGGTTGGTCACCCCAGAATCGAAGAGGGTTGAGCGTTATATTTCGGGGCTAACTCCAGTTGTAAGGAGTATAGTCAATTCTGGGGGACACCAGACGTATGAGGGTGCGGTGACGCAAGCTGGTATCGTCACGTATGATTTCGTAAGGAGCGGATCACTGAAGGTGACAGGAGAATCCGCTGGGGGAAAGAGGGATACACGTGACCATAGGATCCAGGAAAAGCAGCAAAATAAACGTGCTAGGCCCACTGCCCAGAACTACGCCATGTCTAGTTCAGGCGGAAGGCAGGAACCGCAGACAAGGACGTTTCCCAGGTGTGGGAAATGCGGTTACCAACATGGTGGCGAGTGCAGGGTGGTAGTGTGCCATCGGTGTGGCAGGGAAGGGCACTCCGCACCGAGATGTAGGACAAACCTGAACAATCTGAACCGACAACCTCAACCTATCCGTGCGCAACCAGTTAGGACCCAACCAGCCCGACAACAAAACCCACAAGGAAATCAAGTGATGACCACCAGCCGTGCTTGCTTTGAATGCGGCAGCACAGATCACTTCAAGAGAAACTGTCTGAAACTGAACCAGGGAGGAAATGGGCGGCAAACCGTGGGTCAGGCATCGTCGTCCAACCAGGCAAGAGGCCGAGCATTCGTGATGGGGGCGAACGAGGCACGCCAAGACCCCAGCGTAGTGACAGGTACCTTCCTCGTCTCTGATCATTACGCTTCTGTATTATTTGATACGGGCGCCGATAGAAGTTTTGTCTCCGTTAAGTTCGTATCGATAGCAAACCTTCCAATTGGTGAAACCATAGAACCTTATACCGTAGAAGTCGCTAACGGTAAAACCATGATAGTTAATCGAATAGTTCGGGATTGCCCTTTTATTCTGAATAATCAATCCCTTCCGATTGACTTGTTACCGGTAGAATTGGGTAGTTTTGACGTGATAGTGGGAATGGATTGGTTAGCACGTAACAAAGTAGAAATAAACTGTGAAAAGAAAATCGTCAAGATCCGAGTGTCGGATGACGAAGAGGTATTAGTGCAAGGAGAAAAGTCAGGCACCATGATACCATTTATATCCCACCTCAAGGTGTTAAAATATATACGCCAGGGATGCGTGGCGTATCTAGCAAGCTTGACGGCCACTGATTCTGAGGAGAAACGGGTGGATGATATACCAGTGGTACGCGAATTTCCACAAGTTTTCCCAGAAGAACTTATTGGATTACCGCCAACCCGCCAGGTCGAATTCAGAATCGATTTATTACCTCAAGCTGGCCCTGTTGCTAAGGCGCCCTACCGGCTTGCACCGTCTGAAATGCAAGAACTATCCAATCAGTTGCAAGAATTGTTGGATAAAGGGTTTATACGTCCTAGTTATTCCCCGTGGGGTGCACCTGTACTATTCGTGAAAAAGAAGGACGGGAGCCTTAGGATGTGCATTGATTACAGGGAATTGAACAAGTTAACAATCAAAAATAGGTACCCTCTTCCCCGAATTGATGACCTGTTCGACCAACTACAAGGTGCGAGCTACTTCTCAAAAATTGATCTTAGATCGGGATACCATCAGGTTAGAATTCAGGAGGAGGATATCCCAAAAAACCGCATTCCGGACTCGATACGGCCATTACGAGTTCTTAGTTATGCCTTTCGGGCTAACAAATGCGCCAGCAGTGTTCATGGATCTCATGAATCGAGTCTGTAAACCCTACCTCGACAAATTCGTCATCGTGTTTATTGACGATATTTTGATATACTCGAAGAGTAAAGAAGAGCACGAGCAACACTTAAGATTAATTTTAGAGCTTCTTAATCAGGAGAAGTTGTATGCAAAATTCTCCAAGTGTAACTTCTGGTTACAAGAAGTGCAATTCCTTGGTCACGTTATAAACCATCAAGGAATACACGTTGATCCGAGTAAGGTGGAAGCAATTAAGAATTGGCAAGCACCTAAATCTCCAAAGGAAATCCGCCAATTCTTAGGCTTAGCTGGATACTATCGTCGATTTATAGAGAACTTTTCCAGCATCGCCCAACCTTTAACCTTCCTGACCCAAAAGGATCGAAAGTATGAATGGGGTGAAGAGCAGGAAGCGGCATTTCAAACGCTAAAACAAAGATTGTGCCAAGCGCCGATCTTAAGTCTCCCCGATGGAGACGATGGTTTTGTCGTATATTGTGACGCATCCCGTAGAGGGTTAGGATGCGTGTTGATGCAGAATAATAAGGTCATAGCCTATGCTTCCCGACAGTTAAAAGTACACGAGAAAAATTACACTACTCATGACTTAGAACTGGGAGCGGTTATCTTCGCACTTAAAATCTGGAGACATTATCTCTACGGTACAAAGTGCACCATCTTCACCGATCATAAAAGTTTGCAACACATATTCGATCAGAAAGAACTGAATATGAGACAACGAAGATGGGTCGAGTTGTTAAGCGACTATGACTGTGACATCCGTTATCACCCCGGTAAGGCTAACGTCGTAGCCGATGCCTTGAGTAGGAAATATCGAGTCAAACCATTGCGTGTGCGAGCGCTGGGGATGATTATCCAGTCGAACCTTTCGGATTTGATTCGAGTCGCTCAACGTGAGGCGTTGAAAGAGGAACAAATGGAAAACGAGGGACTTTACAGCAATGAGAGGAATTTCGAACAGCGCGAGGACGAAATTCTCTATTTCAAAAATCGGATTTGGATCCCGACCCTCCATGACCTTCGTGAATTAATCATGGACGAAGCGCATAAATCGAAATATTCCATACATCCGGGATCGGATAAGATGTACAAGGATGTGAAGGAGTTCTACTGGTGGCCGGGTATGAAAAAGGATATAGCCACATACGTCGGCAAGTGCACGACGTGTGCGAGGGTTAAGGCGGAGCACCAGAAACCCTCGGGGATGTTACAACAACCGAAATTCCCGAATGGAAATGGGAGCAAATCACGATGGATTTTGTGACACATCTCCCTAAGACGTCCCGTGGACACGATGCAATTTGGGTAATCGTGGATCGATTAACCAAGTCGGCACATTTTATTCCGATTAGAAATAATTATAACACCGAGTGACTTGCGCAGATTTATATAAATGAATTTGTGTCTCGTCATGGTATACCCATCTCGATCATCTCCGATCGGGATAGCCATTTCACCTCCAATCTTTGGCAAGCTGTCCAAGAAGCGTTGGGAACGCGTATTGATCTAAGCACAGCTTACCACCCTCAGACCGATGGTCAGTCTGAGAGGACCATTCAAACCCTGGAGGATTTGCTTCGTGCGTGCGTACTGGATTTTAAGGGAAATTGGGATCAACATCTCCCACTCGTTGAATTTTCCTATAATAACAGTTACCATAGCAGCATAAAGGCAGCACCTTACGAAGCATTGTATGGGCGGAAGTGCCGATCACCACTCTGTTGGACTGAAGTGGGTGACACACAGGTTATTAGATCAGACCTGGTCCAGGAAACGACCAGCAAAATCCTTGAAATTAGGAACAATCTGAAGGCCGCGCGGGATCGGCAGAAGAGTTATGCCGATACCCGTAGAAAACCGTTGTCATTTGAGAAAGGTGATAAGGTGTATTTGAAAGTATCACCGTGGAAGGGTGTGGTTAGATTTGGCAAGGCGGGGAAGTTAGCCCCGAGATATATTGGACCATTCGATATTACTGCAAAAATCGGTCCCGTAGCATACCGATTAAAACTACCCGATGAATTAAGTGCAGTTCACAACGTGTTTCACATGTCGAACTTGAAAAGGTGTCTGTCGGATGAGACATTGGTGTTACCACTAGAGGGTGTCCAATTAAACGATAAGCTTAATTTCGTAGAGGAACCCATAGAAATAATGGACGGGAAAATCAAGCAACTTAGACACAATAAGATCTCGTTGGTCAAAGTTAGATGGAACTCGCAACGTGGCCCAGAATATACATGGGAACGAAAGGACGAATTTCGGAAGAAATACCCCCACCTGTTTCCTCAAAAGGAAGTGGTTGACGCGTAAAATTTCGAGGACGAAATTTTTGTAACGGGGGGAGAATGTAACGATTCCGGCAAATTCAGGTATACCCTAGCCGGTATATTCTATTTACGTGTTATTAAATATTGAATATATGAATTATAATGCATTTATACGAGTATATATGATTCACAGTACGAATTATACTCGATTATACAGTGAATCGTATTGGAATTACGATTAGCCGATGGACGATTATTGAAACCCGAACGAATCGGGGATTACATTTAGACGAAATATATAATATTTAGTGATATTTACGAAGTATTAAAGCTTCGGGATAAGTGAAATAAAGCACAGAAAAGAATTTCGATTTAATGGTACGTTGGTACGTTAAACGAAATCTTTTATACCAAACCAAGCAAGAGATGATCGATCAAGCCGAAAAAGATGCACAATTATTAATAATATGATGTTTCAAGTTAATAAATGTCATGGTTTAAGTTTTTAAATTTTTTAATCGGTTTTATATAAATTTTATTTTTAAGCCGAAAAAACGACCGTTTAGACCTCGTTTTGAGCGGAATTAAACGTTTAACCGAAAAACAAACTGAACCAGATTATCCACAACATTATCCAGATTACACAATCCGAATGTGTGGCCAAGAATGAAGGTGTGGGCCCCACCCCACACCCTTTAGTGGACCGATCGGAATTGGGGATTAATACCCCATTCCTTTGTTATTTTTTTTAGATCACAAACCACCATCTTCATCACTTTCTCTCAATTCCTTGAACAAAAACCCAAGTCTTTAAGCAAGAAAACGAGGTAAAGATCGTATTATAGTCGTGTTCATCTTCTTTTCTCGAGTCATTTACAAGAAAATGAGGTTTCAAATGAAAAATGGGTGAGAACCGAGATGAAACCGATTCTTGCATGATCAAGTGATGTATACAAGTTATACAAGGGATCTTGGTCCAAGAAAGGAGTTAAAAGAGTCAAAAACGAATTTTTACGGTTAAAATCTTTGTTTTGATGTCTTAACCGAAACCATGAAAGAAATGGCTTGATTGTGGGTGTAACTTGCTTGGTGTGGTGTTGTTGTGCTTGTAGGTGTTATATCTAGTTGCTAGCAAAGGCTAGAAAGCAAGATCTTTGCGATCTAAAGCTGGAAACACAAGGTAGTTCGGTTTTTCGTATGATTTGTATGATTTGGACAGATTGTGATAGACTTAGATTTGGGTCATGAAATTTCACAGAGATGATCTACACATGAAAATAAGAGATCTGTGAAAATTTGGTAATTTTTGGATAAAGGATGAATATTTGGTGAATTTAATGCTCGGTTTTGGCTAAAAATGGTGAAAAATAGCTAAACATCATGAAAAATTCTGGAAAATTCCAGATAAGCTTTTCATAACATGTAAAAGTCACACACAAAATTTCAGATCCGTTGGAGAAGTCTAAGTAGGCTTTTCGGTAAAACGAGTTCTAGGGTTTTCTAGCTCGGTTTTGGTGAAAATGGCATGAAAAATGGGATTTTGGTTCTGTAAAAACTACAGGGAACTATGTGGATGGCAGGGGTCATCCCAGAAAAATTTGGGATTTTTCTAAGGTCGTTTGGTATTTTCGACATATTTGGTGTTTAAATGACGTTTAAAAATAGATAAATAAATGTTAAATATAAAAATTAATTCTGGAAATATTTTTATAAAATTCCTTACTGTCAAAATGTGTTTTGTGCAAAATTTCAAGATCCGAGACTAAACGGATAATTATTTGGGCTAAAAAGAACATAAAAACAAACTTTTAAAGCTTAAAACGCGTAGACCGGCAAAGTTCGCCTAAGCGAGCTGACTGGTGTATAAAAACCTTAAAAATGAACCATTTTCATGAAACTAAGTTAATCAAGTAAAAATAAATCATCCGAAAATAATTCGGATGATTTGGGTATTTTTATCCGAAATAACAGTTTCCGGCCCCCTAAAGGCGGAAACGGGTCCCGCGGCCAAACGGGGCGTCTAAACCGAGCTCTAAATTCACGGTTTTAACTAAAATATCAGTCAAACATTATTTTCGGGTCGTGTGTGACCAAACTCATTTTTGAAACATAAAAACGGATAACCGTGCTAGGCACACAAAACGGGGAAAACATAATAATAATAAATTTTGACGGATAAACTCTAAGAGATATCACAATCTGAGTCCTGAGAAGTGTCTCTGGGTTAACATTGTCCCCGGATCGAGTACAGTACTGGGTTAACAGTGTCCCCAGATGTACCGGTTGACACGGATTTAATTTATGGAAATTGTATAGTAACGACTTAGGTATCATATTACAGATTCAGGCCCATAGCTGTTCACTGTACTACATACTGACTCACGAGAAGGTGAGTTTCACGAGCCCCTTTTTACTGAACTGTTTTAAATATTTTCCCGGGGAGGAAAGCATGTTTCTATCAAAATGTTTAAGTACATGCTGATCGCATGGAAATGAATGTATTTATATAATGTTTATTGTACGGGAATCGTACGGTAATGTATTAAGATGGTAATTGTCTGAGTTGTTAACATTGTAAGGCCCGAAACAGTGTTCTGGGTTAACAGTGTCCCCAGAGGTTATTAAATGGGTTTCTGGGTTAACAGTGTCCCCAGAGGGTATTAAATGTGTTTCTGGGTTAACAGTGTCCCCAGAGGTTATTAGATGTGTTTCTGGGTTAACAGTGTCCCCAGGGGTTATTAAATGTGTTTCTGGGTTAACAGTGTCCCCAGAGGTTATTGGATGTGTCTCTGGGTTAACAGAGGTTTCACTTGTGGGCTCAGCATAATTTCATCGCTAATATATGATTACTATAATGATTTGTCATGGTTTATTTAAATTAGTGAAACTCACCAACTATTCGTAGTTAACCCGTTTTCTTTACATGCTTTGTAGGTACACCCAAATTGGAATGAGTGATACGTGTTTGATGATGTGTGCTATTTTGTGGAAGCTTAAGGATCTTTATTTTGTATTAAATATGTTAACGTACTATCGGTAAAACTTATGTGTTAACGCCTAGACGGTAACGAAACTCGGAACAATGTAATACGTTATAAATTAATGTAGTGGTGTTTTCTTTATAAGAAATGCTGTTGATATCAGATGCGTCTGTTGCATCCCGTTTACGTTTCCGCTGCGGTTACGGGGTGTTACACCAATGAAGAAAGGAAAGCCTACAAGGTCAAAACAAGAGCTTATTCTAGTTTGACCATGGCTTTACCTGAAAACAATTTTCTTCAAGTAAGCAGCATCAAAGTATGTGCTTCTTTATTTCAACATTTAAAAGTAACGAGCATGGGGAATACCAAAGTCAGCAAGAAATCAATGCCAAAGTTTCAATTCAGGAACTTTTGTTTGTTAAAGGGAGAAACCGTGACTGAATTATTGACAAGGTTTTGTCATTTAATAACTTAGATGAGTAATTTCAAAATGCATCCAAGTGAGATTGATCAAATTGATATTGTGAAGAATGCTCTACTATCTTCATATTCCACTTACTTGCTTATGCTTAAAGAAAATGGTTTCTTTAAAAATGAAGAACTCATGACAATGGAATTTGTGCAAATTTAGAAGAGAGTATGGTCTAATGTGTCATAATTCTTCCAAAGATAATCAAGATCCAACTCTTTATGGGGGAGAACTTCCTTCAAGCAGTACATCTGTTTCTATCACAGTCTTTTATTATCTGACAAATCAAGAGATTCCTCAAAGTGCTGACGTTATTCCTAATGTATTTATCATATTATATAGATCTGGTTCTTCATCTACTACAATTCCTCAAAAGTCACAACCACCGAATGTGAACATGAAAGAGCCAGAACAATAATTTGCCTTCATGTGTTCTTTTATGACTTAATATGAAAAATTGGTGGGTAGCCAGATTGCTACGAGTGATTTAACTGATGAAGACTATGATCAAATCGATCCATATGATCTTAACTTGTAAGGCCCCGTTACCGGTACCTCACGTTTGGACGTCGGATTTACTCATTAACATAGTGCTAATCATCAGATTTAATAAAAACATTAGCGGAATATAAAATCTTTCATAAAACATTACATAACTTGTCTTAAACAAACATCTTTGTCTTTTAAAATAAACAAAACATTAAACATAAATTGATAAACGTCTCGAGTCTTCTGATGCCAGTCTATTATTCGCTTGCCACGTGAACCCCTCAAGCTAGCTGCCTCATTCTACTTGCCTGCGTGCATACTGAAAGTCAGCTACGCTGAGTGGGTTCTTGTTAATCACATAACATACATTACTTACATACATACTTACATACTTTCATTCATACTTTCATATTTTAAATTCTACTTTACTTTATTCTATTCTACCTCGGATATTATTAGGGTCCGGTCCCTTTTTCTGCCTCGGATATTATTAGGGCTGGTCTCATTTCTGCCTTGAGTATTATTAGGGCTCAGTCCCTTTCTACCTCGAGATTTAGAAGGGCTCGGTCCCTTTTCTACCTCGGATATTATTAGGGTCCGATCCCTTTCTGCCTTGATATCTCTTCCATTCATTCATAACATACATACATATCATTCATATATCATACATAGCATTATAACTTCACAGTACGTGCAATATCCAAAGATCGTTCACGTACCGACAAGCAATCATTCTTACCTTTCACATAATCACATAAGGCATACACTTATCACTTAGGATAAATGTATTAACAATCACATCGAGTATGCACATAGCCCCCGAAAACATAACACAAAAATGGGGCTAGAAACTCACCTGGATCCTATTTCTTTCTCCGTTTATCGTTATTCCTTTCTTTAATTGCGCTCTGCTAACTGTATATAAGTTACATGTATCAATACTCGTTCTATTGTATTCTAGCTAGAAAAATGGCTAAGTCTGGTATAATCTAGTGGTATTGTATTAGATTACTTTATACTTAGTTTATTTTCTCTCATTTAACCTTAGTGTATAAGACATTGTTCATTTTAAATTATTCGTTTCTTTTTTTTCATTTTTAACCTTGTTCTCGTTTATTCTTTAGTTCTAGGGTATTTGAATACGAGGTCTCCGATTTTCTTATCATTCTTTTAATGTTTCCTTTCTTCCCTTTTCTTTATTCGATAATATTCATTTACTTGGAATATTTCATCATTACCCTAATGAATTGAAGGTTATTGTTGACTAGAGAATATCTTTTATATTTTGATGTATAAAGAAAACTAATAAAATGGTAACATTATAAGAAAATACCTTTCAGAAAATTTTGCCAAAAATAAACATTCAAATCGGCCAGCAGCATTCTTGGTCCAGCCATGAAAGAAGTGAAACAGCCATCTTTTGTCGTTAATTTACATTAATTGTATATCTTTTGCGTATATTTTTAAGACTTGTGCATGTTTAAAGAAATATAAATTGTCAGAAAGTTTTAAGTCATGATTTTCGCATGTACAGCTAATTTTTTGTTTTATGTTTAACGCGTTGCGTTGATTTGAAACAATTGAAACTCTTATATTTCATTACTTTATTATTAGTAAAATAAAATAACATATAAACATATGCTTTTAATAATTAATAATTAAGGGAGTAATCAAGCAAGGTCGTGCTTTTTGTCGTAGCACGCTTCATAATATAAAGCGTTGTCTCTTCGCATAGTGGTAGATGACAAAATTAACATTCCAGCAATTAATACTCTATTCAGAAACATCTTCATCGAATTTATTAAAATATAAGTTAATTACATATTATTATATACTATCTCATCGTACGCCTACAACTGAGCTGGCTTCAAATTAAATATAAGATTATAAGGTTAATTCAAATAAAATGACAAGAAACATAGTTTAAAGTTTTATATGGTACAACACACTTTAAGTAAATAACCTTATTATTTAATTTAATTTTCCTTAAATAAAATAATTATTAAATTTCTGTTTGTATTAGAATGATAATCATTAAAAAAAGTTCGTCGATAGGTAAAAAAGAACATGAGTATAACAGTTAAATAATTTATTTATTTTTTTTAACATTTTCTATTGAGTTGTTAATTATTGACGATGGATGATGATGGATCACACACAGAGTAAATAGCTAACTCAACAAGAAGAATACATTTTGGTGTTATAAATATATTAGTGATATGTCAAAGACCAACAATCTTCGATGAAGGGTGTGTGGACAAAAAAGAAGAAAAAATGCAGATGATATTCACAAATTACGCTATCATTTTTAAATACATATGATATTGACAAATTGTGCTATCATTTTTAAAGTTAATTACACGTATGGTTCATGTGTCAAGCACAAATTATGATTTTGGCTTGAATTTTAAAATTTACAATTGTGATCCATACCAATTACGTATCCACAACACTTTTAGCATTGACACAAGAGTTTGATTTATTAACCTTGAAAAAAAGAATTTGTTGTGCTTATTAAACATCTCACAAGGACATATAAGTGAACTTTAACAATCATCCATTCCTCGAACTTACAATCTCATGAACGAGCGAATAGTGACGACTATTTATGTAATTCCTAAAAATGGGGAATCAAAATTGTAATGTGATCAAATACCACATGGATCAGCAATATAATCAACTTCATTTATATTAATCTCCAAACTTCAAACGTTTTTGTCTTTCTTTTGAATTCTTTGTAATCTAACATACACATAACAATGAAGATAGAAACTAAGTTTTTTTATATAATTTTTACGAAAAAAATGAAATGAAAAGAAAGTAAAAGAAAATATAATAAAAACGGGAGGAATGAAAGTACATTAAATTTGTTAATTTTATATTGTTTTCCTGTGAAATACAAAAACAAATTATTATATATGCATCTATTGTCCACATCCCAAGTAATGCTCTTTAATTAAGATCTACAGAAATGTCTTTACATTTTTTAAAGGGAATCTTTATATTAAATTAAGAGGGCAATGTCTCCTATCAATATAGAAAAGCCATAAAAATTGAGGTGGCTCATAGTCATGCTTGAATCATGGAAGTTTGTCTAGGGAGGATTAGACCAAATAGGGATTTGTTAGTTGAAGGCTTTTATATATGATTGGTTACTTCATGATGTACCCATTATACCTCTTGTTTCCTTCATAAATTTTATCTAACTTAAGACTCAACTTTTTTATCATGACAGTTTTAGAAAATACATTAATACTTTTTAGTGCAAAAGTAGGTAAAAATTCAGTTTAAAACCGAATCGGTGACTCATATATGTGGTTTTTAGATTTTCCTTATTTATTAGTTAACATGAAAATTGATATGGACATCCGTAATTGTAGTAACAACGATACGTTGTGTCACCGTGTCTGTCACTTAAATGAAAAATGTCCCACAAAAATACAAGTAATGAAAATAATGAAAATAATATTTAAATTATATAAACAAGTTAATTAATTAAAGAAGTGAGGTTATGAAGATTGGTTGAAAACAATTAAATTAATTAAAGAAAATTAAGAGACTTCTCTTCTACTTTCAGCGTCGTGCATGCAAAAACGCCACAATCCATTTTCTTGGAAAACACCAAGGTGCATACTAGTGTTTGGGATGTTTTGAACAAAAGTAGGGTGGAAAACGTCTCATTATGGATAGCCTTAGGTGTTTCAAATACAAGGGAACATTGTTCTAATTTTATTTGATGTTCATTTAATAAATCTGATCTTCTTAAATAAATACAAATATACCAAGTTTATTAATTCATTTAGGTTTGATACGAATTGTGAAGATGTGGTTTTTATTATTGGTGTCAGTCATTTTAGGTAGACGGGTGTAAGGATTGATATTTTCGCCTTTCGTTGATTGAACAAAGTGTGTATATTTATTTGTGTCTCGTCATATTCAAAAAATTAGTTCCAATTATAGGGAAAGAGTTAAAAATAAATAAATAATTAAACTTTAAAGTTTTAACATTTTTGTAATAGCATTCACTAAAATCTAAATAGAAACTATTTAAAAAACAAAATCCTTAAACGAGTTTATAGGTCAACCCATTTATTAAACGAGTTATATTAGAGTCGTACGCAGGGGCGGACCCACATAGGCTCGATCGGGGTCCCGAGACACCAATGTTTTTTAAAATTTACTTAGAGGTAGTATATTAAATTTTATAAGGACCCCATAAAAATTAATACTTATAACACATACTGTTAAGATTGAACTGGTCTAGTAGAAAGTCCCATGTTTTTTCTTTGAGAGGTTGCAAGTTCAGGCCCCACCATACTCTTTTTTTGTTTTTCATTAGTTTATCTCATATAGTTGTTATCACCATGCAACATATATAATGTCAAAATGGGTTTTGCATATTCTTTTATTATTTATTTTGTGTATGTATATTATAATTAATCGTTTATTTGTGTTAGAGTTAGGTTTTCATGTTTTGGTCATTTATGTAAGACTATATATATAGCTTACGTTTATGTTTTCGGGTATGAATAAAAATGAATTAAAAGTGTATGTTCTAACTAGTTTCTAATCTAGATTCTTTCTACTTACTCGTTTCCAATGACACCATATTATTGTGTTTTATTATGTTCCTCACCTCAACCCGAATAACGACCGACCTGAAAATTTTGTAAATTGAAAAAATTGGGACCACATTGGCAAAAAAATCCGAAATCCGTCACTGATCGTACGGTTTATTAAGTATGTATTGTTTGAGTTGACTTGGTTAATAAAGCTAAACAATTGTTTATTTTGTGTAGTATGAGAAATTAACCCCCTACTTTATTATTGATAACATTTTTTTTTATTCTATTACAATTGTAAGTGGACTTTCTTTTTAATGATTGACACCTTATACTTATAACTAAAAAAAACCTAAATTAAATACATGTAGCAACTTCATATTAATCTGTTTGTAGGTTTAGTGTTATATTATTATGTTGCACTAGAGAGAATAATAAAAGTTTGGGTTACCATTTTTGGCAAGAGAGTGATTAAATGTCAATCATAAAACAAGGAGGGAAGCATGGAGGAAAATGGCATCCATTTCTCTTGACAAAAGTCATATTTATTGATTAAACGCATTAAAAAAAAAGAAAAAAAAAGGTTGACGTGCCATGTTTTGATCATTTGAAAGGACAAACTATTTAGATAATAAGGTGATTAGGTGTGGCAAATGATAAACGAACTATATGTGGACTCCGACAATGGGGATGAATTATTTTTACCAAACTACATAAGATGTATGGAAGATGGATCATCTAACTCAACCCGTTCGTGATTTCAAATTTCTGCTAAAATAGGTACCGATTAAAGCAAACTACTTCACCCGGAGATTGCTTCTCGATCGTATAGCGAGTAAAGAGGCACTCTCATTTAGAGGAGTCACAATGGAAGATCATAAATGTGTGTTATGTGGTAATCATGTTGAAACTTAGCATTTAACGGTCAGCTATTGTGTCTCGAAAGGGTATGGGAGGTCATTCAAGAGTAGGTCAGTTTGAGTCAGTTTGTCAATTAAACCTAATTTTAGTTCAGTAAAGGAGATCTTAGATTACCTGAGATAATTTGTAAAAAATTTGGAAGAGTGTTACACGGTACAAGCTATTTTGGCGGTAGCGTGTTGGTTGTCAATTACAATTTAATTTGAAACACTCTAAAATGCTTCTTTTCGATGATACAAATTACACAATCATTCAAAAAGTCCTTACCAATTCGATTACACAAATTTGTCGTTAACATCGTCATCGCTGAAAAAAACTTTCACCATTGCGATTCCAACGGGTAAAACTAATTCTCCAAACGAACTTGATATTCATGAATCGGCTGAATGTTTGTCTTCTTCGTATAACAATTAAAATATTTTTTAATCGATCGTTTAAAAAAGAAAGAATGGGTTTGTTTATTATTTTATTGGATTGGAAGAAATACAGAATATGAGGCTAATTAAAAAAACAGAAGTGGTCTTAATTGATTTTTTTAATCCAAATTACCATTACAAAACTTAATTATTACACAGGATCAATAAATCTGAATGGGTGACTAACCCCCATTGGGTTGGTCTTCAATTCGCCAATGGATATAAAAAGCTATGAAAGACCTAATCTTAAATAACGTGCCCTTTCAAATATCCAAAGTGGTGAACGCTATCAAATCAATGTCTTTCTTGCAAGTAAAAAATCTGAGCAAGAGATCGTACCTAGATTGGGAGAAATGATGCATCATCAACTTTGTGAAGTTCCAATATGTTTCATCTTGTATTCCCCCTTTTCCCCTATTTTGGAAGTTCGAGTTCTTGCTTCTTGTTAGTTGTCCTCGTTTTTTTTGTTTTTTTTAATAAATTTGGCATTTATCAAAAGAAAAAAAAAGAACTAAATGTTTGACGTAGTTATTAGGGTTGACCTCCGTAGTCAATGAGCTGATGATGGATTGGTAAAGTAGAGACTTGGTTTTTCACATGACCCAGGTTTGATTCATGCCTTCCTCCCCCCATATCATTTAGTTTCGACGGCACCGGTTGATGATCAAGTAGGTGGAATTCACTAGTTGGATCCTTAAACTGAACGAGTTTTATCGCACCGCATTGTCATGCTTTCAGGTGAGTTTTCATGAACGTCGACCTTAGATGAAGATTTTCCCCAGATTAAAAGCTAAGTATATATTGATATGATGAATTTAGCCGTAGCTCATTTAAAATATTCGTTGGCCATTAAAAAAAAGGTGAAACTCCGTAACGTGCATTAAGTCATTCACTGATGTTATTTTTCATTTGCATTTTTATATAATTTATAGTGCATATTCATCATTTTCTTTATTTGGTTATGCATGCCGGCTTAAAAAATAGATACTATTGATCACTCATCATTCATGGCAATTGATGGTGCATTCATTATCACAAATTCTACTATACTATTAAAACAAATTAGTTTGTCTTCATATGACCCTTTTCTATTGGACAATTCCCTTTATTTTCAAATATATATTCGACTTCTCTAATTTTCCTAAAAATTAAATAAATCAAAAAAATATTCAATTACTAATAATTAATTGTAGGTCAATATATTTGGAAATCTTTTATTTTTTTAGTAACTTTCGGTTTCTTCTTTAAAATAGCAAAGTTACAACTTTTAATTTGAAATTAATTATATCATGTTTAAATTAGTTATTTTTCAAAAGATTAGTCAAACATTCCATTTCATCTCATTTATCAACAATAAATGAGATGTAAAATAAATTCAAAATTTTGTCTCTTATATATTGTATTTATGTTCATTTCCATGCAATTTAATTTCATACTTGCATCCATTCTCTTTCTGACTATTGTTCATCTGACATCCTCTATATCAAACACTTGTAAGTTTTTTTTTATTTCTTACCATTCATTCATTATTACATTAACTAGTTACTTCTTTAATTTGTGATTTTTTCTTTGAGGACGTTATCTTTTATTTTATTTTTTTGTTGTATATATATTATGTACCAACAAATTATTCTTGGTACATGATATTTTCATTGCCATAAATTATGATTCTTATATAGAATCATTAATAAACTTCAAGAAGAAAATATTTGACAAAAGATGATCGTAAATTTCTTAATGTTATTCCGGTAGTTATATTTCATACTCTATTTGATACTTTTATCATATTATTCCAGTAAGGTTTTATATCAGTTATAATTATTTTTGTTTTTAGTTTTTGTTTGTGTTTATATTAATAATTATATGATTTTTTTTCTTATAATCTGTTTAGGTTATATATCAAAATCGAATATTCAATGGAGATCTTCACTATTTCGTTTTTCCGGTAACGTGATGTAACACCGTGAAAATTTCGAGTTCAAAAGTATCAAGTTTCCAAAGTCTAGGGACTAAAATTGCCAAATTCCAAAGTTGAGGGTTAAAATGAAAATTCTGATTTTTCTACCCATCGTGCTACGCGATAGGTCATCAGAAAGACCCATCGCGGTGTCTGACAGCGAGACACGTGGTATGCCACGTGTCCACACGTGGCACATCGGTCGCCACGTGTCCCGACACGTGGCCACACGTGGCGCAACGTCCGCCACGTGTCAACACGTGGCACAACGTCTGCCACGTGTCGACACGTGGCAGACCTATGTTGTGACTCACCTGGGTTACATCGCGGTACGCGATGGGTGCCCAGAAGCCCATCGCGTACCGCGATGGGACACCAGATTTTGCCTATAAATAGCAAGGTCGAGATCTCACTCTTGGCACACCAAAACCTGCTCTCATTTCTCTCTCTAACATCTCTCTACAATACCACAATCATATACTCAATTTGCCTCGATAAACGTGACTTATTTCCTCGTAAAAAGTGTCCCGAACCTTCAATTGTGTATCAACGATTCCTTGAAGTTTGTGCCGCCTTCCACCCTCATTCATCAAGAAGGCGTTGTAATGGCAAAAAGTCCCAAAAGACGTGCCGACGAGTATTGAAGTTGGCATATCAAAGTTGATCGAGAAAAGTAAAGCGGCGTCGGAGTGCTGCCCATTTCTCTAGAGTTTCTATACGCCACTTAGGGTTAGGCGTAATATCGAATTCAATATAATTGAATATTACATTCAAGGCTTAAGCCTTAAGTCGAGGTTATACTCGATGCCTCGATAAAAGAAAAGAAAACATAACAAAGAAATAAATGAAAGTATGATTGATGAATATAGTGATAACATATATATGTGTGTAAGTATATATGATTATATTTTTTGTTATGAAAATATTATTTAAAGAATAAAGAGTATTCTTAAATAATAAAAGAAAATGATTACGTTTCTTGGAGAAGAAGAAACGTCGGGTTTTGAATATAAACTAAAGGTTTATAAATTTACTTTTAAACAAGAGGTTTTCAAGTAAATAAGAATTGAACTAGAGGTTCAATCGAGGATTGAGATATAAGACTAAAGGTCCTAAGCCTGATCGTGTATCCGACTAACAAACATTTATACTCGTAACTATAGGTTCGAGATAAAAGAAAGGGAAAGACCCTTGGACGGTGAGTGAAGCCGATCCTAAAGAGACAAGATGAATAAGCCCCCAAACTTTTAAACTTGTTTTCAAATAAGTCAAACTTGCTATATGAAATTGTTTACAAGGAACTATGTGTCCTTAAAACCGTTATAACTATGGGTATAAACCTAGCCCTCAGGCTGTGGTATACATATGTCTGGATCCTTACATAGGTGGTACTATGCGATGATGGGCATGATCGCACCACCCTTGGTCGTAGGACGCTCTCCTGCAGGGAGTACGACCGTATGTGTATATTTACGGGTACATAATGAAGTCGAACGCGTCGGTGTTTGTGAGGTGACCTAGTGTAGAGGCTCTAGTTCATAATGTGTTATTTGACTTTGTTATTCCTAAGCCACGTTGAGCCGAGGCAGGCGTAGTCTCGAGGGGTAATAAAGTAAAAGAGTTATTTTTGTGTCAGCGTGTTCACCAGCATTCGTTGCTGACGTATTTTATTACATTTTGCAGGTGAACAAGATTAGCAATTGGAATGTCGAGTGCTATTGATATATCCGATGGCTCGGATTTCTTTTGCAACTTAATATATAAACATGGAGGTTTGTAAATATTAAACACATAAATATTTTGTAACTTAAGCGGGTGTTATCATCCCGTCTTTTGAATATATGAATATTACATTTTCGATCCTTAAAGTTTTATAAGTCTTCCGCAATTAAACGTAACTCTGATCTATTTACAATCACGATACTAACTATTGAGTCACGCTCCTAGGCCCTAGACGGGGGTGTGACAGGTTGGTATCAGAGCCATCAATCTTAGCGAATTGGGTATCGTAAAACAATACCCAAGCTTCGATCCAAGTTTAGGAAATAATTGTTTATGTGTTTAGGGATAAGATAGGCTGGTAACCTTTCTTTCCCACTCTACATTCTAAACCACCCCTAATATTAGATGTCGTTCAAAGCTCACATCGAAGAATTTGTACGCAAGGCAAAGGAGGCCGGAATTGCCGAACCCTACCCCGAAGACAACATGAGCGACGGATACTATGAAGCATACTTCAACCAAGATGTGGAACACGACTTGTCCAAACCAGTGTACTACCCCAGAAGTCAACACTACCCAATAGATGTTCCCGATAGTCCACCAAACCAAGGAACTGAACCACCAAGACACTCAAGCTACCATCCACCAACCCTACCGATGTATCAACTTTCAAAAGTACTGACGTACCATCTAACAAAAATCCCCACTTACCAACCCTCGGAGATACCGCAATGCTATCCAGCCAGATACCTACCAAACTCTCAACCATCTTCCGAGTGGATGAAGTATCTCTCCGAACAACAAGAGTGGCATGCCGGAAGCTCCACTCTCAATGAAGTCAACTCCCAACCTACCAATAATGAAGGACCGTCTCGTAGACCCAAGATGAGGGTAATGATTTCTACTGAGACTTTCCAGATGATCTTAATAAACGATGAAACCACACAACCCATGGAGGAAGTTGAACCAGAAGTAGAAGAGGAATCCAAAGAAGAGGATCCTAAAGAAGAAGAGGACCATGAGGAAGAGATTGAGGAAGAATCGGAAGAAGAGCATCCTGAGAATTCCAACGAAATGGCAAGCCCAATGGAAGGATCACTCACTTCCCAAAATGCAAGCTATGGTTCTGTGGATCCATATGTCCAGCATCTTGAGAAACTTAGGAATCAACCTTCAACAAGCTTCCCACCATTTCAAAGTGAGATTCCGTCAATCCTAACATGCGGATGAGATCCGTGAGCAGAATCAAGCTACCAAGAGCTACCTCTACCTTTCATCCACCATTGATTATGTTCCATATCCAGAACCGAGGAACCATTACGAAATGGTGACATTGGGTTACCGTGACCTGCCTTCGCAATATGGATACCCTAACATAATCCCATAGTCATATGAAGAACACCTGGATCGCGCATTGCACGAGACCGATGACTGGAGGAAGAAGGTAGACGAAGAGGAGAAGAAAAAGAAGAAAGTCAAAGAAACAATCCTTCGTAAGTGCAACAAGATATCGAAGGTTGTGAAGAAGTTTTTGAAGAACTAAAGATGGTGGAATCCGATGTGAAGACTTTGTGTGTAAAATAGTTCTATGTGTAATATGTATAAATAAAGAACGTATGAAATGTTCTGATGTAATGATAGGACTAGCTATATATATCGTGGAAACGATATATATATGTATGTATTGTAAAATATATATATATCCTTGGGATATATATATTAATGTGTAATAAATAAACGTATGTTTAATATAAGAATGTTGTTAAAATTTCAGACTTAAAGTAATAAAGAAAAAGAAAGAAAATATGTCTGAAAAAAGTAACAACAATAATGCTCGAAAATAAAAAGAAATGAGAAATAAGGGGAAAGGCCCTAAGAACGAGCAAGATGAAGAAATTCCCGAGAAATACATGAATAGAATCCAAAAGATGATTAAAGATGCGGTTAGGGAAGAATCCGCGTTTAGATCTCAATCTAGACAATCTAGACATTCCCGAACTGTTAATCCTTCTGTTCATCCCTCTCGAAAATCCGAAAAATCTCATCCAAACCCATCTCGAGTTGAAGAGAGTGTTCATGAGTCTAACGCCGATGGCGGAATTAGACGTGAGTTCAAGAAACTCAAGATTAGTGGTTGTACGTTCAAAGATTTCAAATACTATGGACCGAAAGAGTTCCATGGTGACAAGGGAGCCATCACAACCGTGAGGTGGCTCGAGGAAATGGAAACTCTTGTTATCACAAGCAAGTGTTTCGAGGAGGAGAAAATTCAATACTCTGCTCTCATGTTTAAGGGTGACGCACACGAATGGTGGAATGCTCTGTTGATGAGCAAGGGAAGAGAAGTGTTGTACGGCCTGACGTGGGATGAGTTTAAGGCCATGGTAATGGCGAAGTTTTGTCCGATGCATGAAACTGATCAAATCCAAACTAAGTTCCTTAACCATAAGGTCGTAGGGACAAACCTTCGAGAATACAATACCAAATTCCTTGAATACTGTCGCCTAGTTCCCCAGCTGGTTAACCCTGAGTCCAGCAAGGTCACAAGATACATTTGGGGACTGCGATGGAGTTGGCTGGTTACCTGATGGGCGGCATGGTCCGCAACAAAAAAGAGGACAAGAAGGTGACAACAACTGCTGCTCAAGGAAAGACTGGTGGAAATTCCAACTTTAGAGGCAAGGGCGTAAACCGAAACAACTCTACGCCATGAAAGACTTGTAGGAGGTACCACAATGGCCGATGCAACTTCGCCCCGTCTCCTAAAGTCTGTGAGTCCTGTAATCGTACGGGACATGATGCTGCTAATTGTTGGAAGAAGAAGATGACTTACTTTAATTGCAACGAGATGGGCCATCTGAGTTTTGAGTGCCCAAAGAACAAGCCTGCTGCTGGTGGTGAAGGTGGAAGTAGCCAAAACAAAAAGGGAAACGCTCGAGTCTTCGTGCTCGACACAAAGAAGGCCGCAGACTTGCTGGAAACCATCACCTGTACGTTTCTAGTCAACGACACCTATACTAGAGTTTTATTTGGTTCTGGCGCGAATTTAAGTTTTATAGATTATAGTTTCTGTAGTCTATTAAACGAACCATTAACTAAATTAAATAAAACTCTAAGCGTCGAGACTGCTAGTGGCGAAATCATTAAGATCTCCGAAGCCCTTGAAAACAGAAAAATACTTCTAGCTGGTTATATTTTGCCTATCTGTTTATTGCCTATGTGTCTGGCTGGTTTTGATATTGTACTTGGTATGGATTGGTTATCCGATAACCATGCTCGTATCATTTGCAATAGTAAAACTGTTAAACTTCAAGCCCCCGATAAACGAACGATTCGAATTGAAGGGGACAAAGACGCTGGCCAAGTTAGCATAATCTCCATGATTAGGGCTAACAAGTGTTTAAATCAAGGATGCCTCGCATTCATGGCCTACGTCACGGAAGAGTCAAATCCAAAAGAAATCAAAAATGTTCCTATCGTTTCTGACTTTTCTGACGTCTTTCCTGATGAACTTCCTGGAATCCCTCCCGATCGTGAAGTAGAATTTAGGATCGATCTTGTTCCCGGTACTGCTCGATCGCCAAAGCTCAGTATCGTTTAGCGCCAACCGAGATGAAAGAATTAAAGAAACAGCTCGACGAGCTTTTGGAAAAAGGTTTTATTCGACCGAGTTTGTCGCCTTGGGGAGCGCCAATTCTATTCTTCAAGAAGAAAGATGGTTCCATGAGAATGTGTATCGATTATCGTCCGTTAAAGAAAGTCACAATCAAAAACCGATATCCATTCCCTCGAATTAATGATCTTTTCGACCAACTTCAAGGTGCTAGCTATTTTCAAAAAATCGATCTTCGTTCCGGCTATCACCAACTGAAAGTTCAATCTGAAGACATTCCAAAGACTGCTTTTCGAACAAGGTATGGACATTATGAGTTCACGGTTATGCCGTTTGGACTTACTAATGCTCCGGCCGCGTTCATGGACATAATGAACCGAATCTGTAAACCTACATAGATAAATTTGTTATCGTCTTCATCGACGACATAATTATTTATTCTAAATCCAAGGCCGATCATGAAATTCAACTTCGAACTTTGATTGAAATTCTTAGAACCGAGAAGTTGTACGCCAAGTTCTCGAAATGCGAGTTCTGGTTACACGAAGTGCAATTTCTTGGTCACGTCATTAATGTTAACGGTATTCAAGTGGACCCCGCTAAGATTGAAGCTATTACTAAGTGGGAGGTACCTAAGTCGCCAACTGAGATCCGAAGTTTCTTAGGTTTGGCCGGCTACTACCGTAGGTTCATCAAGAACTTTTCTCGAATCGCCGTTCCCTTAACTTCCTTAACTCGTAAAAATATCAAATATGAATGGGGAACGAAGCAACAAGAGGCGTTCGATATACTTAAACAAAAACTCACCCAAGCACCTATTTTGGCTTTGCCAGAAGGTACTGAGGATTTTGTAGTCTTTAGTGACGCATCTCACTCGGGTTTGGGATGTGTACTAATGCAACGCAAGAAAGTAATCTCCTACGCCTCTCGTCAACTCAAAGTACACGAGAAGAACTACACGACTCACGATCTAGAGTTAGGCGCCATAATATTTGCACTTAAGATATGGAGGCACTATCTCTATGGAGTAAGATTCACCGTGTACACTGATCATAAGAGCTTGAAACATATCTTTTGATCAAAAAGAGCTTAATATGCGCCAACGACGCTGAATGGAAACGCTCAACGACTATGATTGCGAGATTGTATATCATGAAGGCAAAGCCAACGTTGTGGCTGACGCTCAACGACTATAAAGCCAACGACACTGGCTGATTGCGAAAATGTAGAACGCCCGTGTGTTGGTCTGAAACCGGAGACAACCAATTGTCTATACCTTAGATTGTCTAAGAAACAACCGACAAAGTTCTCCAAATCCGAGAACGACTTAAGACGGCGCGTGATCGCCAAAAGAGCTACGCCGATGTTCGTCGTAAGCCGTTAGAATTTCAAGTCGGTGACAAAGTGTTATTAAAAGTCTCGCCTTGGAAAGGCGTTGTTCGCTTCGGCAAGAAAGGAAAATTGAGTCCTCGATTCGTTGGACCTTTCGAGGTACTTGAACGAATCGGCACTGTTGCATACCGATTGCGACTGCCCGAGGAAATGCAAGGAATACATGACGTATTCCATGTTTCGAATCTGCGTAAGTGTTTGACCGACGAATCTTTGGCCATGCCATTAAAAGATGTAGAAATAAACGAAAACTTAAAATTCGTAGAACGTCCAATTAAAATTGAAGATTCGAAAACAAAAAAATTGAAATGAAGAACTTTGAAAATTGTGAAAGTTAAATGGGACTCGCGTAGAGGGCCCGAATATACTTGGGAACTCGAATCGGAAATGAAAAGAAAATACCCACACTTGTTCGAGTAAAGCAATCTCGAGGACGAGATTTGTTTCAAGGTGGGGAGGATGTAACACCGTGAAAATTTCGAGTTCAAAAGTATCAAGTTTCCAAAGTCTAGGGACTTAAATTGCCAAATTCCAAAGTTGAGGGTTAAAATGAAAATTCTGATTTTTCTACCCATCGCGCTACGCGATAGGTCGTCAGAAAGACCCATCGCGTACCCCGATGGGGTGTCAAACAGCGACACGTGGTATGCCACGTGTCCACACGTGGCACATCGGTCGCCACGTGTCCCGACAAGTGGCCTTACGTGGCGCAACGTCCGCCACGTGTCAACACGTGGCGCAACGTCTGCCACGTGTCGACACGTGGCAGACCTATGTTGTGACTCACCTGGGCTACATCGCGGTACGCGATGGGTGCCCAGAAGCCCATCGCGTACCGCGATGGGACACCAGATTTTGCCTATAAATAGCAAGGTCGGGATCTCACTCTTGGCACACCAAAACCTGCTCTCCTTTCTCTCTCTAACATCTCTCTACAATACCACAATCATATACTCGATTTGCCTCGATAAACGTGACTTGTTTCCTCGCAAAACGTGTCCCGAACCTTCAATTCTGTATTAACGATTCCTTGAAGTTTGTGCCGCCTTCCACCCTCATTCATCAAGAAGGCGTTGTAATGGCAAAAAGACCCAAAAGACGTGCCGACGAGTGTTGAAGTTGGCATATCAAAGTTGATCGAGAAAAGTAAAGCGGCGTCGGAGTGCTGCTCATTTCTCTAGAGTTTCTATACGCCACTTAGGGTTAGGCGTAATATCGAATTCAATATAATTGAATATTACATTCAAGGCTTAAGCCTTAAGTCGAGGTTATACTCGATGCCTCGATAAAAGAAAAGAAAACATAACAAAGAAATAAATGAAAGTATGATTGATGAATATAGTGATAACATATATATGTATGTAAGTATATATGATTATATTCTTTGTTATGAAAATATTATTTAAAGAATAAAGAGTATTCTTAAATAATAAAAGAAAATGATTACGTTTCTTGGAGAAGAAGAAACGTCGGGTTTTGAATATAAACTAAAGTTTTATAAATTTTCTTTTAAACAAGAGGTTTTCAAGTAAATAAGAATTGAACTAGAGGTTCAATCGAGGATTGAGATATAAGACTAAAGGTCTTAAGCCGGATCGTGTATCCGACTAACAAACATTTATACTCGTAACTATAGGTTCGAGATAAAAGAAAGGGAAAGACCTTTGGACGGTGAGTGAAGCCGATCCTAAAGAGACAAGGTGAATACGCACCCAAACTTTTAAACTTGTTTTTAAATGAGTCAAACTTGCTAAATGAAATTGTTTACAAGGTACTATGTGTTCCTAAAACCGTTATAACTATGGGTATAAACCTAGCCCTCAGGCTGTGGTATACATATGTATGGATCTTTACATAGGTGGTACTATGCGATGTATGGGCATGAATGCACCACCCTTGGTCGTAGGACGCTCTCCTGCAAGGAGTACGACTGTATGTGTATATTTACGGGTACTTAATGAAGTCGAACACGGCGGTGTTTGTGAGGTGTCCTAGTGTAGAGGCTCTAGTTCATAATGTGTTATTTGACTTTGTTATTCCTAAGCCACGTTGGGCCGAGGCAGGCGTAGTCTCGAGGGGTAATAAAGTAAAAGAGTTATTTTTGCGTCAGCGTGTTCACCAGCATTCGTTGCTGACGTATTTTATTACATTTTGCAGGTGAACAAGATTAGCACTTGGAATGTCGAAGTGCTATTGATATATCCGATGGCTCGGAATTCTTTTGTAACTTAATATATAAACATGGAGGTTTGTAAATATTAAACACATAAATATTTTGTAACTTAAGCGGGTGTTATCATCCCGTCTTTTGAATATATGAATATTACATTTTCGGTCCTTAAAGTTTTATAAGTCTTCCGCAATTAAACGTAACTCTGATTTATTTACAATCACGATACCAACTATTGAGTCACGCTCCTAGGCCCTAGACGGGGGTGTGACACGTGATTCAAGTTTTTCGGTTGTAAATCATAACATCCATTTTACATTTTTTTCACATGATGCAAATCTTCCATAATTTGTTATTTATTTATTATGTGATTAATTTTATCATTTCAGGTTATTGTCCCAACTTGATATATCTAATTTCATGGATTGAGGATTCTTTGAAAAGATGTCTTTTATTTTTGTTTAATATTGATGTATATTTCTGTTAGTATTCATGTATTTATTTGTTTTTCACAATTTATGTAATTCAATTGATTATTATATAATCCGAAAATGAAATTTAGTTGATTATTTTATAAGACATTAAATCATCTACAGTAAGATAATCAATCTTATATTATTGTTGGTCAAAGTTCAATTAAATCATCAATGTCAACGCAATTTAAAACATTATTATACTTTCTAATATTATCTTACTTTCCATTTCTAGATTTATACAGATTTAATATGGCATTTTAGAAACCGATTTTCCCCATTCAAATGTCATATACATACATACATACATACATACATATATATATAAATGAATATCAAAATTCAATTCTCACCATTTATTTGAAATTTACAAAAATATGTTATAGAATTTTACTTTCACCATTTGTTAAAAAACCGAATTTGAATAAATTAACTATTTGACCATTTATATTGAATAGGTTTAAATAACATTTACATATTTAAACATAATTCCCATTCCTAATTTGATTAATTTTTTTCAACCCTTTTTAATTTTTGAATACCATCCATAATTATAAACTCATTTCATAATTATTTAATATTAATGCCTTAAATAGAAAAAAATAATTTCTTCTAAATATTTCTAGTTATCATAAGTTTAATGTCAATTTTAACAAAATTCCTTAAGTGAATAGTAAAAAATATTAATTTAAACCATTTTAAAATTCGAATTCTTGACCATATTTTCATAAACTGAGTTTTATGAGGTTAACCATTTGACTGAATTTGACTATTTTTTTAATCTAATTTGACTCTAATTTTGGTTGAACATTATTATAATTTTAATAATAATAATAATTTATTCTCATTTCTATTTATATGAATATTTACAAAAATAAGTTAAATAATTTATACTATATAATCAAAACATTTGTTCTTATTGTTTTCATTAATTTATATATTGATGTAAAGTTATATGTATCTAAACGATTTTCAAATTCGAATTGTCAACATTTATATGAAGTTTACAAAAATATGTTATACAGTTGGACTTTGACTATATTTTAAAAAACCGAATTTAAATAAATTAATCATCTGACTCAGTTTGACTATTTGTATTAATATAATTTCATTCAAATTTAGGTAAATTTTGACATTATTATAATTTTATTAATATATTCTCATTTCTATTTATATTGTCTATTTATAAAGGTTTGTGACCGATTTCACTCAATCTTATATTGTTTATTTATTATTTCCAAAATAGTTATGGAATTAACTGATTTGACTATATTAATGATTTCCAAATCAGTTATGAAATTAATTCATTTGGCTCTATTAATATTTTCCAACAATTATAAAAAATTAATTGATTTGACTATATTAATGTTTTTCATAATACTTTTAAATTTAAATGATTGACTATAAATGTTTTCTACAACACCATGTTATTTGAACTATGGAATAATAAAAGTCATATTTAATCATGCATTATGAATTATGTTTAATGTTTAATATTATTTCTTTAGTGTTTTAACATAATATGATATTAGTATTCATGTAATGTGAGATATAATTTATCAGGTTACAACCAACTATTTTGAAGAGCATGAGATTTTCAAATGCATCAATGTCATATGTAATTCACATGTGTATTGGCAATGCCAAAGTAAGCAATTTCAAAGTATATATGGAAACTTTGAATGGTTATATTGTAGTATTATTTAAAAACGTTTGTCAGAACAGGCTCGGGTCACATATCGAAACATGTTAGGGAAAATGCGAGTTTTGAGTAAAATGATTTTAGTTCAAACGCGCATTTAAGTTAACAAATATTTCTTTATTATAATTTTTTAATTGCCGTGTTTTAATTAAGGTAACCAATAAATATTCTTATTAATTAATTAATATTTTTATGTTTTTATAAAGATTCTTACAATACATGTTTTAGTTAGGTTAACCAAGAATTAATTATTAAATAATGAATTCATGTTTCTATTGGAATTTCTATAATTTTCATGTTTTTATTAATGTAAACAAAAATTAATTATTAGTTAATGTACTTACGTTTTTTATACAATCCTATAAATTCGTACTTTAAACTTTTAATTAAGGTCACCAAAACATATTTAAAGTTAATAAACAAGAAGTATGATCTATAAGTTTATGAGGTAAAGAGTGGATATGTAGCTATATGGGAAGCAAATAACATTTTGTCTTTTTAAATTTTGATGATTGTCTACAGATTAAAGAATGGGCAAAGACACATGATATCAATGATCCCAAGGCCAGACACTTTAAATCTTATTCACTAAGAGGTTATTTTAAATGTTTGTTTTTTAGTTTTAATTTAACACTTTTTGACGTTTGTATCTTAATTTTTTCTTAATATTCATAAGACATTTAAACATGATTAAATACGGAAATTGACCAATTAGCAACAAACTTTTAAAGCTTTCTATACTCTTCAATCTCAACAAACCTTTTCATTTTCTTATATTTGACCTAAATTAATGTTTAAAATAAACGCACCATTTATTATTTCAAAAATAATAAAACTTTTCATATTTTTTGGAAGTTGACTAATTAACCTATTTGATTTTAAAATTTTTATAATTATGTCGAAATTATCTATTACAATACAACTGTACTAAATAATTTTTTTGAACGCATAAATGTCAAGATTATTGTATACAATTAAAAAAAAGAATTATATAATAAAATTAATTTTAAATAAGGTAATGATGTTAAAGAGTTTGAAACATAATTTACTTCAGATTGCAGTCACTTTAATAAAAGTTTAATTAGGGATTACCTTCTATGTAATAACATATAACAACTTATGTTAACCTTTCAAATGACGTGTGTTTGTTCGAAAATTTCAATATTTCCACCCGTGTCGTACACGGGTTAATAACCTAGTCTTTAATAAAACAAAAGAATATGAAATCGATTAGACATAAGCCTTTTAATTGTGTATGAATATGCGTCCATGCAACATATTGAAATAATATAAGTATATGTAATGAGCAAGTGAATATTTTATAAAATTGCGGGTACATAACACATAGTATATATATCATGAACCGACACTATTGTTTAAGTACTTTCAACATAGCATCGTGTCCTAAACGAGAATAACGAACATATAAAAATAAATATGATTACGTGAGGAAAGGTACGAAAGATAAATAAAAAAAACTTGACTTGGACGGGTTGACTTTGAGAAGTCAAAGTAGGAAAAACACCAAAGAAACAAGCATTTGTAGAATAATTTTTTTTAAGTTGAAGTGTGTTAAAGTTAGAAGAAATGAAACGATCTACTACTTATACATAACATGAAAAATCCCAAAATCTCCTTCTTCAAACTCATTTGATTATGGTGTTTCACCCTATGATTACACAATTTTGCATTTAAAGGCTATTTTGGTTAATTTTTAGGATTTTATTCGTTTATATCTTTCTTATTTGAATTTGATTATGAATTTTTAGTATTTCATACTTATATTACTGTTATGGTTGTGTTAGTACCGAACTTGGTCTCATACCAAGCATCGGGATAACCAAACCGAACTGAACCAAATATTCTCTTGAACACACTGGTTGTCTTTTCGGGCCACTAATTCATGTATTTTCTTTAAGTTTCTATTTTAGTTTGATTTCAAAATGTTTTCTTAAATACTTGGCATGTCGGAATCTAACTTGATCTCATATCAAGCTTTGGACCGATAAAACCGAACGCTCGCTTAACGTTAATGTTTGGAGGTTTTCTCAATAATACTTCTAACTTGGTTAAAATTATGATTTACTTGAGTTATCTCATACATCTTACATTTATGTGTTGTCAGATTCGGATTTGATATTATACCGAGCCCCGAACTGACAAACCAAACACTCGCTTAAGACTAAAGTATGGAGTTTTAGTTAATGAACTTCCCAACTTATCTAAGCTACTGATTTTTATGAGTTATATCATATGATTTATTATTTGGAAGTGTCGGGTTCGTACTTGATGACATATCTAGGCCCAAACCGACTAAACCAAACACTCGTTAAAGTTTCATTTTGGTGTTTACTTACAAAAGGGTTGTGCACCTTTGCATTAAACCTATCCCCTCATATTAACTCCACCAAGCTTGAGTAAAATTAGTAGCTAAAACACCAAGACTCGATATTGTTTTGGTTACTTTTCAACTCGCTTATTCAAAATACTTAAGCTTTATGCTCATAACTCAAAATCCCGAAAGACACTAAAACTAAGTCTTATTTATTTCGTTTTTGTCCCAAATGCATATCAAGTACAATAGGATATCAATTAACACAATGAATAGGTAGAATCTAGACATCGTGATGATTCAAAAGAAATATGAATGAACAAATAATAAGAACAAAATAAACTTTAATCCACACGTTTATTATCACCAAAATGTCGGGTACATAAGTTCTATAACTCTTGAGAGTCGATTACAATTATATGAATTGAAACGTCTAACCCTAAATAATGATAACCATGATGGTATATAGGGTGTACACAAGCCATAGCTGGCCAAGCCCATATCAAGCCCAAAACCCAAAAGCCTCGGTTATATTAAACCAACACCGTAAACACAATATTACAAAGCATAAACCAACAAAATGTATCCTAACAATCCCTAACAATCTCCCCCATGGTTTAATACTTTCTTCCATCAAGGTTGATCAAAAAGATGTGCATCAGCTTCCTTTAACGCTCCAGCCCATAGTTTGATACGGATCATTGAAGCAACCATTCCAGTAAAGGCTTTAGCAGCAAGCTCGTACAACGGATCAGCCTGAATCTGGAAGGTTGCAAGTTTCTTGATATCATGTTCGCTAAACTTTAACAAATCTTTAGGATCCACGATTATGTTTTGACCTTTATCAATAATTACTACATAAGTCGTTTCTCCAACATAGGTCCAAAATTGCATATTATCTAGAGCTCCTTTAGGAAATCTTTTGGTTATAAGAACATATTTCACCTTATATGTAGGTGGCCACATTATAGTCTTCATTGTCTTGGTTGTATGTGGATCAATTACACCTTTAGCTTTCTTGAAAAATGATTTTGAAGTGGGCATATCAGGAAAGACTTTTGTTGGTTGTTTATCCAAGACCTAAAATCCTTTCCTTTATTATAATACTCCATATTCCCACTTTTCATTTAACCTACCACATCTCCTTTTCACCATCATATCCCCAAGCCACAATCTCTGACCTATCACCAAACTTGTCATAACGCTCAGGATGATATGAAGACGTAACATTTTGATTTGTGTTCTTCATGATCAACAATTTCTTCTGCAATTCAACTAGTTGCTCTGCAATATTTTATTTCCTAGCAAGATATTCATTAAAACCAGGACTGTCTAGAGTATCAACCGAAGTCGTAGCATTCTTGATCCTCTAGTACGTTAACATTCTTGAAACAATCACCAAACCGTCTAACCAACTTTCAATTCATATTATAATAAAAGGCTTATCAGACCACCTAGATTGCCTTGTAATTCAATAATCTTGGCATCTTTCTCAGCATTACTGTCTTCAAGAAGATTAATTCGCACATCTTTCACATCGAATCCTATTCCAACTCAAATACTCTACGTTGTAAAGCTTGAACATCAACAGGTGCAGACCCAATATTAACTTCTTTACCCTTATCCAAAAGAAATTGGTCTTGTAATGATAGAATATGGTCTCACTTCTCAAATGCACTCAAGCCTTCATCAACATGTTGAGCAGATGAAATTGAAGGCTCAGCATGTGCTTCAACAGTAACATAAGCCATCTCCGTCTCAATCTTTGGGCTTTCAACAGAATGAGTCACCACAACCGGCTCATCTTGCGTTACAATCGGCTCTCTAATCAGACCAACTAGTCTGGGATCTCTCCTTTTCGGAATCAGACAAGTACCTCTACTTGATCACTTTCATGTAGCTTTTCTTGACTAACAGGAACTGCTTGAGGAGGCTTCAAACCCGTTCGTTGCAACATCTCTTTAACAACAACCATTGTTCGGTTGTAGGTACATGACGTTGGACCTCTTAATGGTGTTGTTCCTCCACATGTTGTGGTATTGGAGGATTCCCTGTCTCATTGTTAGAAAGAAACCCAAATGTAGGAATAAGTTCTTAATGAGCAGGCTCAGCATGTACTTCAGCAACAACAAAAGGCATAACTACCACCGGATTAACCTATATCTCACCAAACTTTCCAAATTTGGATAAAGGATTAAGTCCTTGAAACACAACTTTAGTAGATTTTCTCTTTTGTGTCACACCCAACCTAAGGCGGAAATGCTGGGGCGTGAGCTGATTGCTCACAGCTCTCAAGGTACTATCATGCAATATTTAAAATGACAATATCCATTATTTAATTTCAAATAATCCAACGAATTTCAAATAACCAAAGTACATGATTCCATAAATAGAACAAGTAAAGACAAAATAAAATTCAAGTTTTTGTTTATTTTCTCTAGCATGCAATCCTAAATTTCTTCAAACAAACTTGGTAATCATATCACACGATGACCTACATATGCGTATAAAATACAATATTTTTGTCAACACTAGGTTCAGTGAGTATAACACCAGATTTTGTGAATATATAGTACTCCCTCCGTCCCATTTTAAGTGTCCTAATTTGAATTTTCAAGTCTTTCTTGTTTAACTTTGACCGATAATATTTTTGTTTGTGTTATATAATACTTGATGTAAAATATATGAATGGATTGGGTTTTAAATGTATTTTACATTGATACAATTTTCATCATGTATTATATAACACAAACAAAAATATTGTCGGTCAATGTTAAACAAGAAAGACTTGAAAATTCAAATTAAGACACTTAAAATGGGACGGTGGGAGTAATAAATAAAAGTGCAAACTGTGCCAAGTGAGTAAGTGACTTAAGAAATTTAACCAATGAGCAAGTAAATAAGTTGTCAATAAGCGCGATGCCAGATGAACTGGGCGATGGCTATTACGACATTCCAACCAAATAAGCAAGTAAATAAGTTATCGATAAGCGCGATGCCAGATGAACTGGGCAATGGCTATTACGGAGTATAACCAAATAAGCAACTAAGCATAAACACGTTAGGCATAAATTAGTATACACACATGATTTGTAGTTGAGTATTATACATTAATAAAATAATTAGAAACGTATAAGTCCCCAAAACAGTAAAAATGAGTTAAAAGAGGGAGTGAGATACTCACTAGATAAAGTAGAACAAGTGACGATGAAACGATAATAAAAAATAAGTTAAATGAGACCGAACTTCTCGGGATGCGTTGATAAGGGTTCCTAGTTATTAATGGTAATAAGATTAATTATAAAAGTATAATTAACGCTAATAAGATTAATTATAAAAGTATAACATGATTTAATAAATTAAGATTTCGATATGGTTTGAGTTAGGTTTGTGATTTGAATTGTTATTTATTGAACCGTTGATCTCTACAGATTATTTTTTATTTTGAAAACAATATTATTAGTCATAATTTAATTAAGAGAATCGTTTGTTTATCATATAATCGAATTTATGAATAATTTGTTTGAATAAATATGAGTCGTGATATACTATAATAATAAACGTTTAAATAATTAATTATAATAAAATCCATATTTTAAAATATTTAATGAAACCCAATGGTAAAAATATAGTTAATACGTTTAACAAGTTAATACATTTATTATATTTTTGTTTAAAGAACAATACATATAAAATATATATATAATAAATATAAGAAATTTGTAAAAACATTCAACGACGAGAAACATTAATATTGGTGTCAAGTTTTAATAAAATATTTATGATTTATTATTATTTAAAAATACTTATAATACATACATATATATATGTGTGTGTGTGTATACATATACATATATACGTAAACGAAAGCTAACGAGCTTTTGACAAAAGACATAACCTAATAATGATGTTGGTTTAATAAAATAATGTTGATCTTGTATTTATTATTAATTAAAAATGATTTAATAACCATTAAAATAATTAGATCAACTTAAAAAAAATAACATAACAAAACAAGGCTGGGGAAGGCTCGAACCTGCCCCCCCCCCCCCAGCTGGGTCAAGAATTTAACCAACGCACACCAGCCAAGATGGCTGGTGTATTAGTTTGTTTAAAAACAAAATAATTTCATATATGTGAAACCTGACAAAACCCAAATCAGCTATAAACCCTACAATAATCAATTGCTTAATCACGTTCATTGTAATTCGATTAATCAAGGGGTTATTGTACTATGATGGACGACGAAACTGAAACTGACTGCGAAATCAATTACCTTTAACGATGATGGATTAATTGACCAAGGTAGCTTCGGGTATAACCATAACAAGAACACGTACCAAACGACTATACTAACTTCACTGAATATAGGGTTTTAGTTGGCAATGATGATGTGATAGTATAGACAAAAGTAATTGAATTATAACGATTTCTAGATGGTATAATACCTAATAGCTATAGGCGGTTTGTTCATTAAGTCAATTCGTATCTATTTGATCTTAGTTTCCTGATTACGAGTGTCGATTAGAGTCATTTTGGCAAGGGGAATCTAAACCCCATATCAATTTGAAGATTACATGACGTAAAGCACAAGATTAGGATCCGGATATAATGATTTAAAACAATTTTGGGTTTGGTATGAGGATATGGGTTGGGTAATTGGGTTAAGATATTAATATAATAAGATAATCAGATGTTGCACTTTGGTCCCCGAAGATTAGGGTTGGAAGCATTAAGGGTTAAAAGTTTAGTTTTGGGTTAAAAATGTATATTTTTCAAAGCTGCTTTATTAATTAAATAAATATTTAAATAATAATATTAAAATAATAATAATGACTTGATAAACACAACATTTTTTCTTCGATAAAATTTCCCGAATATAAAACGGTCCGGGTAACGGTTAATAAAATAAAAATTTAAAATCCGAGTTGTTACATTTTGCATCATGAGTCCAAAAGACGCGGGACCCATGTCTTTCACATCCAAAGAATTTACAAATCTTTCCAAATAACAATAATGGAAATCAAAGATCATTTGTAAAAAAATCTAGGATACATCAAGAACATTTCTTTCTTCTTTCCTCAACCAACTCATCGAACATAAATTTGAAAAATTATAAGACATATTTGGTCTATTGTCGGTATTGTTGTCCACTTAAACCATGACCATAATACTTACTTAGAGGGATAAGACTAGACACAATTTAGGTTCGTATCAGCTAGTGGGATCCACACTTAAAGGTCTAGTAACTACTTTACCATGTCTCATTATAGTTTTACTAGATCAAACCACCCCAACTTGACTTAAACCTCAAAATTAATAGATCAAAATCATTGCTTAATAACTAAACAAAGTTTAATGGTGATGAATTAATTAAGACGATCAAGGATATTGTTTTCTACCTAAACCTAAGCGTGCAAGTCTACCGGAAGGCCATTAGATAAGAACTAGGTATATTAAAGTAGCTAACCAGTAGATGGTTCCCACTAATACCCCCGTTATCAAGCAACACCCCAATGTCCATTCCCATGGATGAGTATCTACGATTTCATTCGTAAGGCTTACATACACCATGTCCCTTGTGGTCCGTTTCTTAATGGTATTAGGACGCGAGCAAGGGGACCATGTATGACTAACAACGTGGTTGATCAAGCCAATAGTGTGTTTATACTTTGAAGTACAAAGTGATCAGTTTTGACTCATTTGGCAGATAAACTACAGGTTTACTCTTTAAGCTTATTTTAATATCCATTCCAGAGAAGTGAATACCCAGATGATAAACTGCATAAAGACCCAATGGTGTTTGGACCCCGAAGCATCCCAACAATACAGGATATAAGGCTATAAAACCATACGCTGTGAAGTGTAACCACTTAAACTAGAAGAATGGGAAGTTAGTTTGTATCACATGTCGTCCAATATACTTAAATGTTAGGAATATCGAAGCATCATATGATAGCCAACTCACAATTTTTTAAAAACTATTTACTTGGTGATCTAACTAACTCAAGGCTTGAGTATGGCTCGACCTTTCATTCTAATCCTTACACATCTTTAGTTAAGCTAAATAGACCCAAGTTGTTTCCCACTAGGAACAAGTTCATAAATTTCAACAAGTCAACAATCAAACCGACTTTTCATTCTTAAGGGCTGAATCTACCGACCCATGGATTACAGAGTCTATGCGTTTCAGCTACAGTGCCTTACATTAGTTGATCTTATCGTTAACATGAAGATTTATATCATTTCCCAATTAAATGCAACGAAAAGGATAAAAAAGGACACTATTTTTATATTTTATAAATACACACACTGTTTCTGTATTTTTGATATCCCCCCCCTCCCTAAATTTTTGCAAAATGTAAAACTAAATAAATAACTTTTATGAACAAATTAAAAAACAAATTAATCATCAAAGCGAAGCATTTGAAGGAACCCTACAAACACATTGTATCGAGTAGTACCAAACAGTTTGGTAAACAAGTCCATCACATTATTATCAGTGTGGACTTGTTCTAGATGAACCAGTTTACATCCGAAACAATCTCGAATAAAATGGACTTTAATGTCAATGTGTTTCATTTTAGAATGTTGAACAGGATTTTTAACAATTGCAATGGCAACATCATTATCACAAAATACATGAGTGTCAGGAAATTTCAAACCGGAATCCAGCAATTGATGTTTCATCCAAATAACATGTGAACAACAAGCGGATGCAGCCACATACTCAGCCTTAGTAGTGGATGTATACACGGTCTGTTGCTTTTTGCATTGTCATTAAATAAGCCTAAAACTGACATCCAGCATATGCTAATTTCATGTCAACATCACAACCTCCATAATTGTTGTCAGCATAAGAATATAAATCATAATATGAGTTTTTAGGATACCAAGGCATAATTTTAGCAATTAAATGAGAAAGTTTAGGATTAGACTGATACCGTGCACATTGACAAACTGCAAACATAATGTCGATTGGACAGGCGGTTAGATACACCAGGGACAGATAATTGATCGATATAACGTCTAATTTATGAATTTTACTTCTGGATCTGAGTTGATCATTGGTCTTTCAGCCATGGGTGTCGTGACAATCTTGGAATCTTGCATCTCAAACTTGAACAACATATCTTCAACATATTTGACCTGATGCAGGAGAATACCATCTTAAATCTGACGAACTTGAAGCCCCAAGAAGGTGGTCATTTCCCCAAGAGAACTCATTCAAATATTTTCTTCATTACCATTTCAAACTCTATACACAACTTGTGACATGTGGATCCAAAATTATGTCATCCACATATATTTGAACCATTATAATACCTTTCTTGACTCTCTTGGTGAATAGGGTCCGATCGATAGTTCCCCGTGTATACCCATGCTCTAGAAAATGATCTGTCATGGTAGCATACCAAGCTCGTGGAGCTTGATGTAGACCGTAAAGAGCTTTATCCAACTTGTAGACATGAGTTTAACGTTTTGGATCTTTAATTCCAGATGGCTGATCCACATAAATTTCTTCGTTGACCTCACCATAAAAAAACGTTGTATTGACATACATCTGATACATAGTAAACCCATGAATGATGAATATGCTAAGAAAATTCCTATGGCTTCAAGTCGAGCAACATGGACATAAACTTCAATATAATCAAGACCTTCAACCTGACGAAACCCATGAACCACTAGCCTTTTTTTATTTCTTACAATCACCCTACTATCATCTTGTTTATTAGCAAACACCCATCTTGTGTCAAGTGACTTCTTGCCTCCAGGTAGCTTAACCAACTTCTAAACTTTTAGCTTATCAAACTGGTTCAATTCTTCAAGCATAGTATCAACCCAACCTGGTTCCTGTAAAGCCATGTCAATGTTTTTCGAATCTTTTTGTGATATGAAACAGGTGTAACGACACTGATTAATTTTACCACTTTGACATCTGGTTGTAACCCTTTCTTCAATGGAACCAATAATATTCTCAACTGGATGATTTCGCTGAACACTCATAGGAATTTGGTGAACTGACAACGATCTTGAGACCGATAAGTTCAAAGAATCTTCTATAGAGCCAAGGATTGAGCTTCCCGATCCAGAAGATGAAATATTGTTCGAATAATATGTACTAGAAATGTTATATTCTTGAATTGGATCCAGAAATAAGGAACTTCCAAAGTTTAGATGAATTGAACTTTCTAAAGCTACTGCTTAAGAATTTAGATTCTTAAGGTGAATGTCTATTTTAGAAAGTGGCTCCTAAACTTGTGGTGAAGATGAAGGTTCTTCATCATACATTCTTGGGGGATCAATACCCATTACCAATGGATAGTCTGCACCAATTGTAACATCATTTTCTTCATGAATACTGCATGAGAGTCCTATGGAATCTATACTGACTTCAGGAAACACATGGAAAGGTTTAAACAGTTCACTGTAATCAAATATTCAGTCTTGACCAACTCGAGCTTCAATCTCATTTTCTTCAAGCCAACGCCCATCATATGATTCAACTATTTGATTTATAGCCTTGTTATAAACCCGATAAGTAGTACGACCAGCATATCCAACGAAATAGCAATCATCAGCTTTGGAATCAAATTAGGGCGTAGACTCCAGATGTAAAAAGTGCATGGACAACCGAAAGTGTGAAAATGAGCCACAGTAGGCTTGTGTCCATAAAGAATATCATAGGGTGTCTTCATGTGTTGTTTGTTAATAAGTACCCAATTCTGGACATAACATGCCGTGTTGATTGCCTCGGCACAGAAAACCGAGGTAAATGTGAAACACACAACGTGGTACGTGCAGCCTCAGTTAATTTTTTGTTTCTTGGTTCCGCTACCCCGTTTTTATGTGGAGTTCGAGCAGCACTGTATTGTCATTGTACCCTTCTTCTACACAAAAGTGATTCTGAATGGCATACTTGAGCTCTGTGTCGTTATCACATCAAATACCCTTCACCTTTTGATTAGTTTGATTCTCTTTAAACACAATAAACCTCTTAATCAACTTTGAAGTCTCACTCTTATTAGACAATAAGAAAACCCAAGTATAACGTGAGTGGTCATCAGTAATAACCAAACAATAAGAGTTACGAGAGATGCTAAGTACATTTACATGACCAAACAAGTCCATGTGGAGCAGTTAAAACAAAAAAGTTTATTTAGTTAATTACCTTTGGCTTGTGAATTTCGCGATGATGTATTCCTTGTGCACAAGCCACACATTTTCAACAGTTAGAAAATCTTTTATTGGAATGCAACAAATAATATTATGTTCAGCAAGATTGTTTATATTCTTAACATTTTCATGACCAAGAAGACGATGCCAGAGAATGGCATTATGTCACACCCCTATCTAAGGCCTAGGAGTGTGATCCAATAGTTGGTACCACAAGTATAAATAAATCAGAGTTGCGTTAATTTTGCGGAAGACTTTATAAACTTTAAGAATCGAAAATGTAACATATATACATATATATATAAAAGACGAGATTATGAAATACCCGTTAAGTTAACAAAAGATTAGTTGTTTATATTTACAAACCACCATTTTAACATATTAAGAGTTTTACAAAACAAAATCCGAGCCATTGGATATCATAGTACTTCGTCATTCCAAGCCCTAACTTTGTTCACCTGCAAAATGTAAGATAATACGACAGCAACGAATGCTGGTGAACACGCTGACGCAAAATAACTTCTTTTACTTTATTACCCCTCGAGACTACGCCTGCCTCGGCCCATCGTGGCTTAGGAATAACAAAGTCAAATAACACATTATAAACTAGAGCCTCTACACTAGGTCACCTCAGCAAACACCGCAGCGTTCGACTTAGTTAAGTACCCGTAAATATACACATAAGGTCGTACTCCCTGCAGGAGAGCGTCCTACGACCAAGGGTGGTGCGATCATGCCCATACATCGCATAGTACCACCTATGTAAGGATCCAGACATACGTATACCACAGCCTGAGGGCTAGGTTCATACCCTTACTTATAACGGTTTTAGGAACACATAGTTCCTTGTAAACAATTTCATATAACAAGTTTGACTCATTTGAAAACAAGTTTAAAAGTTTGGGGGCGTATTCACCTTGTCTCTTTAGGATCGGATACACGATCCAGCTTAAGACCTTTAGTCTTATATCTCAATCCTCGATTGAACCGTTAGTTCAATTATTGTTTACTTGAAAACCTTTAGTTTAAAAGTAAATTATAAACCTTAAGTTTATAATAAAACCCGACGTTTCTTCTTCTCTAGGAAACGTAATCATTTTCTTTTATTATTTAAGAATACTATTTATTCATTAAATAATATTTCATAACAAAGAATATATATACATATATACTTACACACAAATATATGTAATCACAATATTCAATAATCATATATTTCATTCATTTCTTTGTTATGTTTTCTTTTCTCTTTTATCGAGGTATCGAGTATAACCTCGACTTAAGGCTTAATCCTTTAATATAATATTGAATTATATTGAATTCATTATTACGCCAAACCTTTGTGGCGTATAGAAACCCTAGGGACTTGAGCAGCACTCCGACGCCGCTTTTCTTTTCTCGACACGTAAATCGAGGTACGCCAAATCTTCAACACACAATGGCACGCTTATCGAGACTCATCGCCATTTCAACCAACACCTTCTTGGTATATGGGTGGAGGGTGGCACACACTTCGAGGAAACGTTGTACAAAAACGAAGCATCGGGGCACGCTTATCGAGGCAAATCGTTTATACGAACTTGGAATTCTAGTGAGAGGCTAGAGAGAGAGTTGAAAGCAGGTTTTGGTGTGCCACGAGTGAGACCTCGACCTTGCTATTTATAGGCAAAATCTGGTGTCCCATCGCGTACCGCGCCCGCTCTCTGGGCACCCGTCGCGTACCGCAACATAGCCCAGGTGAGTCACCCAGTAGGTCTGCCACGTGGTGGCAGTGTTGCCACGTGGTGACACGTGGCAGCAGGCAGTGCCACCGTGTGCCACGTGGCACACGTGTCAAAATGTGTCAGATATCCCATCGCGTTCCGCGATGCGTGTCTCTTTTGATCCGGCGCGTACCGCTATGGGTCAAGAAAACAGAATTTTTATTTTTAACCCTCAAGTTTGGAATTTGGCAATTTTAGTCCCTAGACTTTGGAAAGTTGATACTTTGAATTCAAAATTTTCACGTTGTTACATCCTCCCCACCTTGAAACAAATCTCGTCCTCGAGATTGCTTTACTCAAACAAGTGGGGGTATTTCTTTTTCATTTCCGATTCGAGTTCCCAAGTATATTCGGGCCCTCTACGCGAGTCCCATTTAACTTTCACAATTTTCAACGTTTTTCTTTTTAATTTCTATATTTTCGAATCTTCAATTTGTATTGGACGTTCTACAAATTTTAAGTTCTCATTAATTTCAACGTCTTTTAATGGCATTGCTAACGATTCATCGGTCAAACACTTACGCAGATTCGAAACATGGAACACATCATGTATTCCTTTCATTTCCTCAGGCAGTCGCAAACGGTATGCAACATTGCCGATTCTTTCAAGTACCTCAAAAGGTCCAACAAATCGAGGACTTAGTTTTCCTTTATTACGGAAGCGAACGACGCCTTTCCAAGGCCCTTTCAATAATACCTTGTCACCAATTTGAAATTCTAACGGCTTACGACGGACATCAGCGTAACTCTTTTGGCGATCACGTGCCGTCTTAAGTTGTTCTTGGATTTGGATAATCTAGTCGGTGGTTTCTTGGACTATCTTGGGTCCAGATAATTGATTGTCTCCAGTTTCAGACCAACACACAGGCGTTCTACACTTTCGTCCATATAACGCCTCAAATGGTGCGGTTTATATACTTGCATGATAGCTATTATTGTACGAAAATTCCATTTGAGGTAAGTGGTCGTCCCAACTTCCTCCTAAGTCGATCACACAAGCGCGGAGCATATCTTCCAACGTTTGAATAGTCCTTTCGCTTTGCCCATCAGTTTGCGGATGATAAGCAGTGCTAAGGTTCAACTTTGTACCAAGAGCTTGTTGGAAGCTTTTCCATAAATGAGACGTAAAGCGACTGTCTCGATCAGATATTAATAGAAAACGGTCCACAATTACCCATATAGCATTGTGTTGTCGAGTCGTTTTCGGGAGTTTGGTGATGAAATCCATAGTGATTAACTCCCACTTACAAACGGGAAGTTCGGGTTGCTGAAGCAATCCCAAAGGCTTTAGATGTTCAGCCTTGACTTTCGACTTGTGAGCTTCGTTCAAGATTTTCTCACGTAACCCTCCAACGATTGGTACCCAAATCCTATTACCGAGTCTAAGGATACCATCATCATCCTTGACTAGCGAGTCAATGGTGCCATTACGTTTTTCGTCGGAGATTTGGTTTTCGTTGATCGCTTGCGTTTGCGCGGATTTTATTTGTTCGAAAAGATCAATTTGAAGTTCTAGGCGCAACGCTCGGGCTCTTTTGGGTTTCTCGTGCTCTTTACGACTTAAGACATCAGCCACGACGTTGGCTTTGCCTTCATGGTAAACAATCTCGCAATCATAGTCGTTGAGCGTTTCCATCCTATGTCGTTGGCGCATGTTGAGCTCTTTTTGGTCGAAAATATGTTTCAAGCTCTTATGATCAGTGTACACGGTGAATCTTACTCCATAGAGATAGTTCCTCCATATCTTAAGTGCAAAGATTATGGCGCCTAACTCTAGATCGTGAGTCGTGTAGTTATTTTCGTGTACTTTGAGTCGACGAGAGGCGTAGGCGATTACTTTCTTGCGTTGCATTAATACACATCCCAAACCAAAATGAGACGCGTCACTAAAGACTACAAACTCCTCAGTACCTTCTGGCAAAGCCAAGATAGGTGCTTGGGTGAGCTTTTGTTTAAGTATATCAAACGCCTATTGTTGCTTCGTTCCCCATTCATACATGATGTTCTTACGAGTTAAAGAAGTTAAGGGAACGGCGATACGAGAAAAGTTTTCGATGAACCTACGGTAGTAGCCGGCCAATCCTAAGAAACTTCGGATCTCGGTTGGCGACTTCGGGACTTCCCACTTAGAGATAGCGTCAATCTTAGCGGGGTCCACTTGAATACCATTAACGTTAATGATGTGACCAAGAAATTGCACCTCGTGCAACCAGAATTCGCATTTCAAGAACTTAGCGTACAATTTCTTGGTTCTAAGGATTTCAACCAACGTTCGAAGATGAATTTCATGATCAGCCTTTGACTTAGAATAAATAAGTATGTCGTCGATGAAGACGATAACAAATTTATCCAAGTAAGGCTTACAGATTCGGTTCATCATGTCCATGAACGCGGCCTGAGCATTAGTAAGTCCAAACTTTATAACCTTGAACTCATAATGTCCATACCTTGTTCGAAAAGCAGTCTTTGGAATGTCTTCGGATTGGACTTTGAGTTGGTGATAGCCGGAACGAAGATCAATTTCAGAAAAGAAGCTAGCACCTTGACGTTGGTCAAAAAGATCATCGATACGAGGGAGTGGATAACGATTCTTGATTGTGACTTTGTTCAACACACGATAGTCGATACACATTCGCATGGAACCATCCTTCTTCTTGACGAATAGAATTGACGCTCCCCAAGGCGATGAACTTGATCGAATGAAACCTTTTCCCAAAAGCTCATCGAGCTGTTTCTTTAACTCTTTCATTTCAGTCGGCACTAAACGATACGGAGCTTGGCGATCGGAGCAATACCAGGAATAAGATCGATCCTAAACTCTACTTCACGATCAAGTGGGATTCCAGGAAGTTCATCAGGAAAGACGGCTGAAAAGTCGGAAACGATAGGAACGTCTTTGATTTCTTTTGGCTTTGATTCTTCAGTGACGTAAGCCATGAATGCGAGGCATCCTTGATTCAAACATTTGTTAGCCCTAATCATGGATATTATGCTAACTTGGCCAGCGTCTTTGTCCCCTTCAATTCGAATCGTTCGTTTATCGGGGGCTTGAAGTTCAACAGTTTTGCTATTGCAGATGATACAGGCATGGTTATCGGATAACCAATCCATACCAAGTATAATATCAAAACCAGCCAGACTCATGGGTAATAAACAAATAGGTAGAATATAACCAGTTAAAAGTGTTTTTCCGTTTTCAAGGGCTTCGGAGATCTTAACGATTTCGCCACTAGCAGTCTCGACGCTTAGAGTTTTATCTAATTTTGTTAATGGTTCGTTTAATAGACTACAGAAACTATAATCTATAAAACTTAAATTGGCACCCGAATCAAATAAAACTCTAGCATAGGTGTTGTTGACTAGAAACGTACCGGTTATGGTTTCCGGCATGTCAGCGGCCTTCTTTGTTTCGAGTACGAAAACTCGAGCGTATCCTTTCTTTTTCTGGCCACTTCCACCAGCACCACCAGCAGTAGGCTTGTTCTTTGGGCACTCGAAACTCAAATGGCCCATTTCCTTGCAGTTGAAGCAAGTCATTTTTTTCTTCCAACAATTAGCAACGTCATGTCCCGTACAATTACAGGACTCGTAGACTTTCGGAGACGGGAGAAATTACATCGGCCCTTATGGTACCTCCTACATGTCTTGCATGGCGTTGAGTTGTTTCGGTTTACGCCTTTGCTTCTAAAGTTGGAACCTCCTTCAGTCTTTCCTTGAGCAGTCGTCGGTACAATCTTCTTGTCCTTCTCTCTATTGCGGACCATGCCGCCCATCAAATAACCGGCTAACTCCATCGCGGAGTCGGCGGTTTGAGGTAAATAAGACCTCACCATGTCGCGGATTTCCCGTGGCAATCCCCAAATATATCGAGTGACTTTGCTGGACTCTGGGTTTACCAGCTGGGGAACAAGGCGACAGTACTCAAGGAACTTGGTATTATATTCTCGAAGGTTTGTCCCTATGACCTTATGATTAAGGAATTTCGTTTGGATTTGGTCAGTCTCATGCATAGGACAAAATTTCCCCATCACCATGGCCTTAAATTCATCCCAAGTCAAGCCATACATCACATCTCTTCCCTTACTCATCAACAACGCATTCCACCACTCATGCGCTTCTCCTTTGAACATTAAAGCGGAGTATTGAATCTTCTCCTCCTCGGAGCATTTGCTAGTAATCACAATTGTGTCCATCTCCTCGAGCCACCTTACGGTTGTGATGGCTCCCTTATCACCATGGAACTCCTTCGGTCCATAGTACTTGAAATCGTTAAACGAACAACCACTTATCTTGAGTTTCTTGAACTCACGTCTAACTCCATCACCAGCGTTAGACTCATGAACACTCTCCTCATCATGAGTGGGTTTCAGACGGGATTTCACATATTTCGAAGGATGAACAGAAGGGTTAACAGTTCGAAAATGTTTGGATTGTCTAGATTGAGATCTAAACTCGGATTCTTCTCTCACAACTTGCTTAATCATCTTTTGGATTTTATTCATATATTTTTCAGGAATTTCTTCCTCTCTTTCGTTTTTATTTCTGGGGCTTTCCCCTTATCTTTTATCTCTTTCTCTCTACGAACATTTTCATTGTTGTTACTTTGTTCAGACATATTTCTCTTTTTCTTTTTCAATTAAGTCTGAAATTTTAACAACATTTCTTTTATTAAACACACATTTTTTATTCCATATATACATATCACAAAAGGATATGTATATTTTATATTACACATACATATATATATCGTTTTAACGATATATATATATATATATATAGTTCATCCCATCATTACATAAGAACGTTTCATACGTTCTTTTATTTATACACATATCATACAAGGCTATGTTACACACATAACTTCACATGGCCACCATCTTCAGTCCTTCATGAACCTCTTCACAATCTTCGTTATTTTGCTGCAATTACGGAGGAGTGTTTCTCCTACCTTCTTCTTTCTCTTTCCTTCCTCATCAACCTTCTTCCTCCAATCGTCGGTTTCATGCAGTGCACGATCCAGATGTTCTTCATACGATTGCGGGATTACATTGGGGTATCCATACTGCGGAGGTGGGTCGCGGTAACCCAAGTCACCATCTTGTAGTGATTCGTCAGTTCTGGATACGGAACATAACCCATGTCGGATGAATGGTAGAGGTAAGTCTTGGCAGCTCAGTTCTGTTCTCGGATCTCATCGGCTTGCTCTTGGATAGATGGAATTCCTCCTTGGAATGGTGGGAAGCTTGACGAAGCTTGATTCCTAAGTTTCTCAAGGTATTGGACATACGGATCCACAGAACCATAGCTTGGGTTTTGGGAAGTGAGTGATCCATTCATTGAGCTTGACATCTCATTAGGATTCTCAGGATGCTCTTCTTCCAGTTCCTCTTCAGACTATTCCTTGGGTTCCTCTTCTTCTTCAGGATCTTCCTCCTCTTCTGGTTCCTCTTCTTCTTCCGGTTCCTCCTCTTCTGGTTCATCTTCCTCCATGGGTTGTGTGGTTTCAATGTTTATTGGTGGCATCTAGAAAGTCTCAGAAGGCATCATTATCCTCATCTTGGGTCTACGGGACGGTCATTCACCGTTGTTTGGTTGAGAACTAACTTCTTTGAAGGTGGAGCTTCCGGCATGCCATTCTTGTTGTTCAGAAGGATATTTCATCCACTCGGAGGATGGTTGAGAGTTTGGTAGGTATCTAGTTGGATAGTATTGTGGTATCTCCAAGGGTTGGTAAGTGGAGATTTCTGTTGGATGGTACATCGGTATTTCAGAGGGATTATACATCGGTATTGTCGGTGGATGGTAGCTTGAGTGTCTTGGTGACTCAATTCCTTGCTTCGGTGGACTATCGGGAATATCTATTGGATAATGTCTGCTTCCGGGGTAGTACACGGGTTTGGTCAAGTCGTGTTCGACATCTTGATTGAAGTAGGCTTCATAATACCCGTCACTCACGTTGTCTTCGGGATAAGGTTCAGCAATTCCGGCCTCCTTTTCCTTGCGCACAAAGTCTTCGATGTGAGCTTTGAATGACATCTAATATTATGGGTGGTTTAGAATGTAGAGTGGGAAAGAAAGGTTACCAGCCTATCTTATCCCTAAAACACATAAACATTAATTTCCTATACTTGGATCGAAGCTTGGGTATTGTTTTATGATACCCAATTCGCTATGATCGATGTCTCTGATACCAACCTGTCACACCCCCATCTTAGGCCTAGGAGTGTGATCCAATAGTTGGTACCACAAGTATAAATAAATCAGAGTTGCGTTAATTTTGCTGAAGACTTTATAAACTTTAAGGATCGAAAATGTAACATATATATATATATATATATATATATAAAAGACGTGATTATGAATGCCCGTTAAGTTAACAAAAGATTAGTTGTTTATATTTACAAACCACCATTTTAACATATTAAGAGTTTTACAAAACAAAATCCGAGCCATCGGATATCATAGTACTTCGTCATTCCAAGCCCTAACTTTGTTCACCTGCAAAATGTAAGAAAATACGTCAGCAACGAATGCTGGTGAACACACTGACGCAAAATAACTTCTTTTACTTTATTACCCCTAGAGACTACGCCTGCCTCGGCCCATCGTGGCTTAGGAATAACAAACTCAAATAACACATTATAAACTAAAGCCTCTACACTAGGTCACCTCAGCAAACAACGTAGCGTTCGAGTTAGTTAAATACCCGTAAATATACACATAAGGTCATACTCCCTGCAGGAGAGCGTCCTACGACCAAGGGTGGTGCGATCATGCCCATACATCGCATAGTACCACCTATGTAAGGATCCAGACATACGTATACCACATCCTGAGGGCTAGGTTCATACCCATAGTTATAACGGTTTTAGGAACACATAGTTCCTTGTAAACAATTTCATATAACAAGTTTGACTCATTTGAAAACAAGTTTAAAAGTTTGGGGGCGTATTCACCTTATCTCTTTAGGATCGGCTTCACTCACCGTCCAAGGGTCTTTCCCTTCTTTATCTCGCACCTATATTACGAGTATAAATATTTGTTAGTCGGATACACGATCCGGCTTAAGACCTTTAGTCTTATATCTCAATCCTCGATTGAACCTTTAGTTCAGTTCTTGTTTACTTGAAAACCTTTAGTTTAAAAGTAAATTATAAACCTTTAGTTTATAATAAAAACCCGATGTTTCTTCTTCTCTAAGAAACGTAATCATTTTCTTTTATTATTTAAGAATACTCTTTATTCATTAAATAATATTTCATAACAAAGAATATATATACATATATACTTACACACAAATATATATATGTAATCACAATATTCAATAATCATATATTTCATTCATTTCTTTGTTATGTTTACTTTTCTCTTTTATCGAGGTAACGAGTATAACCTCGACTTAAGGCTTAAGCCTTTAATATAATATTGAATTATATTGAATTCATTATTACGCCTAACCTTTGTGGCGTATAGAAACCCTAAGGACTTGAGCAGCACTCCGACGCCGCTTTTCTTTTCTCGACACGCAAATCGAGGTACGCCAAATCTTCAACACACAATGGCACGCTTATCGAGACTCATCGCCATTTCAACAAACACCTTCTTGGTATGTGGGTGGAGGGTGGCACACAATTCGAGGAAACGTTGTACAAAAATCATTTATACGAACTTGGAATTCTAATGAGAGGCTAGAGAGAGAGTTGAAAGCAGGTTTTGGTGTGCCATGAGTGAGACCTCGACCTTGCTATTTATAGGCAAAATCTGTGTCCCGTCACGTACCGCACCTGCTGCCTGGGCACCCGTCGCGTACCGCGACATAGCTCACACTCACCCAGTAGGTCTGCCACGTGGCAGCCGTTGCGCCACGTGGCGGCAGTGTTGCCACGTGGTGACACGTGGCAGCAGGCAGTGCCACCGTGTGCCACGTGGCACACGTGTCAAAACGTGTCAGACATCCCATCGCGTACCGCGATGGTTGTTTTGATCCGGCGCGTACCGCTATGGGTCAAGAAAACCGAATTTTTATTTTTAACCCTCAAGTTTGGAATTTGGCAATTTTAGTCCCTAGACTTTGGAAAGTTGATACTTTGAACTCGAAATTTCATGTTGTTACACATTATGTTCTAAAACTTTCGAAAACAGGCATATAATATTTTCAGGAAATTTTTGATTTAGATCAATCATATTTGATTTATCTTTTCTTTGAGACTTGATCAAAATCGATTCATTTGGTATAACAATACCATGTTTTAAGATTAGACCCTCTTTGTTTGTAAAATGAGTTCAAAAACCTTTGTCACAAATCTGAGAGACGATCAAGAGACTGTGATTCAACTCGAGAACATAGTTAACATTTTCAAACTGTATAATACCATTACTTACAATACCCTTTTGAGTGATTTTTCCTTTCTCTCCTCCCGCAAAGGAAACATATCCTCTATTAAAGTTTTAAATGTTCTGCACTTGAGAGATGTTACATGTCATGTGTCTGGAACAACCACTATCAACAAAGCAAAGTTTGATGACATTTCTCCATTGTTGTTCAAGCACAAAGTGCGGGATTAGTTAGTTTTGGTACCCAGTCCATAGTTTGTTGGGTAAACCTGACTTGTCTACATATGACACTTGTTGCCATGTCATATCTTCCTGATTGTTAAGCGATGATCATAACTCTTTATTTAATAATTTAATGATTGACAGACTGTGGATTTAGGCAACCATTTATAATTTGGGTTAAAAACTTTATGATTAGCACATGTAAATGAATTTCTTAAAACAGATCTTTGTTTTGAAATTTTCCGCTTATCATATTTATTTATTCACCAATGATATTTATTCCTTAATGTCTGATTCTCAGTCATTTTCAAATTTCAGTCACCATTGGAAGAGTTTGTCCTTAAAGGTTTTCTTTTGTTTTGTATGTTTGACCCAATCCTAGACATACTCCTCCTACGATTTCCATAATAAGGGACATATGGTCGGTGGGGACAATTCCACGCAATGTGACTAGGAGTACCACAAGTCTGTTTCTTGATATAAAATTCATTGTGGTCTACTCCTGGTCCTGATGGCTTTGAGCTAGTTTGTCTTTCTTTAACCTAGTTAATTTTTGCACCACAAGCACAGGTACATGATATACTTTCCATAACAATATTAGCTGTCACATTTTGACCAATTCTAGCCAGTTTGCCAGTTTTAGCAAAAGACGCATCATTATTAGTAACAAAAACTAAAGGTTCGACCACACAATTGTTTTTGCTCTTAAAAGCATATCCCACAGCCATCAGAAACATTCGAAAAACCAAAAAATGAAACAGTTTTAAGTTTATTATTATTTAAAGCACATAAACCATCTTCATCCTCAGTCCAGCTCTTTATTATAACTTCATATGCATATATAGTAGAAGCATTGGTATTGTTCAGCCACGGCAGGTGTTGCATGAGCTTTGACATCCAATTAAAATATATGTAGATCTTGATCAGAATAATCCTGAGGATCCTTCTTGACCATTTTTTACCATCCAAATGATCAACAGTTTCAGGGGAATGAGGCCCATGAACTACTAATCTCCAAAAACTAGTGTTTTTGATTGCACCAATAGTGAAGCATTCTCTGAGCCCATATGTTGTATTGGCCTTAAACCAACATAGGTGATATGAGGTGGAACCAGTGTTATGAGGATCTTGTACAAACGACAGGATTCTCAATTCAAGTAATAGAGTATTCAACAGAGTTTTGCTAAAAACTAGATTCCATAACTTGAATTATCATTTTGAACTTAGATCTTTGTTTCTAAATTGATTATTAGATTAATATCAGAGATCCATGGCTCCGATAGCAAGTGTTAGGATCTAGATTCTTAAATCTAAGAAAATAAACACAGTTCCACTAATAAAACAATAAACTGTTTGTCTAATCCTTTTAATGGATTAGTATCACATTAATTGAATTCATATTTAAACTGATGAACTAATTAGTATTATTTAATGCAAATAAGAAGCGGAAATATGTAAGAACAATTATGCATTAACTATAGTCAAATGATTACAATCTATTGTTCCCCCTCAACCTTAGCTCATCATTCACTCTGATTTTCTGTTACAAGAGTGCACTAATCAGGTGAATGTGTGATGTGTAAAGTATTAATGAAGAAGAGACTCTCTTCTTCATTATATACAAGTGTGAAAGTGTTTATGAGCTAAAGGTGAAAGCGGCATCTGACAAATCAGTTACAAACTACTAATTTACTAAACACAAACAGTTGCCTGTTACAACAATCTTATGCTAGCTATTGATCTTTGCTGAAACAACTGATGTTTGTGCCATTAGTTGTTAGCCTTTAGTTGTTTGGATCTTCAATAGTTTGCTTGAACAATTGTTAAGTCTTCAGTTCTTTCATATCAGCAGGTTGCGATGTCAGATGTTTGGAGTGGCAGTTTTCCAGAACAATATAACAGAGAACAACTGATGTTTATATCATGAGTTGTTTGGTTTTTGACCATCGGTTCTTTGGTAGGTTCAACAAGCTTTGTTTTTGTTATGTTCGTGACTTTAAATTGGTTACTTAAATGTGTGTGTGTGTGTGTTTTTATTCATGCACCTTGAATCATTTTAGTAGTCGTATAGTTAGGAGGGCAAAATAGTGAAAATATATTAAAGGAGATGGAATCAACAGGGGGTAAGGGAAAATTGAATTTAATAAGTTTATTATAAGGAAAGAGATTCATTTAGGTATTGGTTGATTTTTTTTCCTTTATTCAATCAAATATTTCTTTTTCTATCATCCTTGAATGTGTTATTTCATTCCTTCATTCATTACCTAATACAAAATGCTACCTTAGGGAATTCCATAAGGAATCCCATTTACAAAGTAGGAGTCACATGGGCCTTGGGCTCTTGGTGGGGTTTCCACCTTGTGTCTAACTGCAAACCATACTACGAAACTATCTATAATTACAATAATGACGTATAAAACTAAAACGATAACTAAAACCGAGCCGACGTAAAAAACGTCATCACCAAATCCATTTTGTTATGTATTAGTAAATTATCATATTTGACATGTATGTAATATCTAAAATTTAATTTCTTTATAATTTACCAAGTTTGGGTACTTCCTAAGTAGTCTCAACGTAGGACGACTACACACAACTCCTAGGTTGATCGATCTCGGAGCGCCAAACATCTTCTGCAACCTTGGTCGGTTACTTCATTAGAATTTGAATATATGTAATTGTCACTCATGAAGTTCCTAATTAAAATTTGACGCAATTTTAATTTGATTGGGATTTAAAAAAGATAATGCACAAGGCATTTTATGGGGCTAATCGTGTTAGAAGGTATTTTTCATCTTTTTGGTAATTCTCTTGAAAGTTCTGGTTTTCAAGTTCAAAAAGAACACATACGAAATTCCCGTCTCTTTTGAATATTATTCGACCGAATTTACGAAATAGCCACCGAATTAATTTGATCTAAAAACGTATCATGACTTTCAGATTATCGAACTGTAATTAACTACAAATCTTCCAAATAAAAGGTCTATGAACTATACATAAGAGAAGGAGAACGAGAACGAGAAGGCAACTTGACAGATTGACCCCACTCAAAAGTAGGAGGCGGAGAATAATGTAGAGGAGATATTCCCTTGAGAACGGGGGGGGGGTCCGCTAGACGACCCACCGGTGATCTTCTTCAAAGAACCTGCAGAAAACAAGTTTAAAATAAATATACAAGAAGATAACAATGGTCAAGAACGTAAGAAATACATGCGGAGGACGCATACTTCTACGCTAGCTTTTCACTAAGCTTAGCCGTCTTTTGAAATGGAGAAAGAAGGTCAAGATTAAGTGAACTCTCAGAAGCGGCAGGCTCAGTGAAAGTCTTAGCAGCTCCACTTTGCATAGGATCAATAGAAAGAACCTCTCGGCGTTTCTTCTTCTTCGAAGCAGCCATCTTGCCTGAAGAACGAGTAAGATCAACAATATCTTTTGTTGAAGAACCTGCGAAATGTAAATCATGCACTAAAAGATTGGCACTGTGATTCCTTAGACTGTTCACTAGTCGAAAGGATCACTTGCAGACCATCCGCAACCATAGAAGTTAAAGGAGAGGATTAAGAGGTCGCTCACTAGCTCCCTCACCACCAACTAAAAGAAAAACGAAGTTCTCACATGTATCATCGAAAATAGGGGTTTCCCCTTGAAGCAAGTCTCAACGGGTCATAATACCAAGGTCGTCTTCAAAAAGCGAGTTTATAAAACTGCCCATAGCTAGAAGGAAATAAACGATTCAGTAAAAACAAATGAATAACAAAGGTAAAACATAAGAAACACTTACACAGGCCATCGCGACCATAGATCCAAGTTTTTCGGGGACGAGACCAAATATGACTTATTCCAGCAGCAACCAGAGCAAATTCCTGGATAAAACAAAGGGGGTGCCTCCCGTGTAGTCAGAGTCTTGTACTAGGACTGATCCTGGTAATCAAACGGAGGCTCATCCTCAATAGAAACAGACGGATCTCAATAATTCATGGGTATGGGAATACCACTGGAATTGATAAAGAACAACCTTTGTTTCCATTCATGAAGGCTCCGCGGAGTCTCCCAACAAACTTCACCTCTTTATCGTGAATGAGGAAACCATACAAATGACCCTCAATATACATCTTGTAAAAGACCAAGAACTTGTCAATATCGGGGACAATAAGTTGGCTACAACAACATAACTCAAAGTGATGCAGCGGCATCATACCCAACGGAGGAACTTGAGTGATATGCAGACCATAGTGCAATGGAATATCACGAACAAAAGTGGTTTTGGGTAGATGGAAATTCCCATGATTAAAAAACTCATAATACAGTGTCAGCTTACTAGGAGGGGCATCCATGGTGGTGCTACCCTCCGGCGGTAGTTTTGGCCCCTATTCCATGGATATATGACACAATGAGACAATAGTTTCGAAATAAAATCTCCTCCATTTGATAACGACGTTGTGGATAGAAGAACTATCAGTCTTCTTCCCACCTTTCTTCTTGCGGATTTCTTACCGGACGAAGATGACGCCCTTGAAATATGGCAAAATAAAGAAAAAGTGAATAACTGAAAAATCTTGAAAGTATGAGACTAAAGAAGAATAAGATGGGAATGAGAAGAAAAGAGGACAATTGACCTATTTATACTAATCGTCGGTGGAAGTTAGGGATAAATCGAGAACTCCGAAAAAAGTGGAGGTCCAATAAGAAAACAACACATCACGTGAGAAGTTAGAAAATCCCAACCAAGTGGGCACATCAACCACACATGCGCACAGTTGAAAGACATTGTTGTTACAAGCATCATCTGACGTCAAGAAAATCAGGTCCACTTGCGGTAAAATCTTATGCACATCAAAAGATCCCATTACTATTCAGTTACCACTTGGCGAAAAGATATTTTACACAATAGATAACCCCCAAAAAGAGGTCGCGAAGAATATATTTAAAGAAAATATCTTAGCGCATCAGGAGTATCGCGAACACATGAGCAAAGACACTTGACAAGGGTGAAGCCTGGTCCGAAAGAACCGCCATAGTTAGGATAATCAATTGCATAAAAATATACACCTAAATAAGGGAAAGAGAATAAAAACTAACATCACACAAAAATAGAATGAATGGAATGGGATACTCATCACCTATTTATAACCATAGAAGTAAATGCGGTGGTTGGACAACTAGAGATCTGATACCTGAAAGGCTGAACACCCAATAAGGAATGGCACGAGGCGCGGAAACAAAGAAGTTAATGCGTCGACATGCAAAAACATTTATGCTCACCCAGAGTAAATGAAAGGCAGAGCAATACGCGCAATGACGTCACTACAGCTGAACACATATATGTGAGCCAGACATTACCCTCATAAGTACCCTCATAAATAACCGTCATAATCAAACAATGGGAATGAAAGATAAAGTCCAATATTCCACCCGCGGAGTAAGTTACAGAAGAAACAATGGACTGGGTGTCACACCCGGCCCTGAGCGCGAGGAACAGCCGGGCGCGCGCGAGTGGGGATTGATACTTAAGCACGGGCCATTGCAAAACATTCAAAGATTTTTATTGCGCATGAGAAGTTTAATACAAATACATTACATTGTTTAAGTATTACATAAAAACATCCAAGTACAAAAACTGAAGATTTTCTCGCCATATCCCCTTGCGCGGCGGGTAACCGTGCGCATCGAGGGGATAAAACCAAAATCTTCCAGAAAGCTTGTTTTAGATGTTCAGCGTGTGGTGCTCTAAGTGCGACTCCATGCGCTACCTAGTTATCTCCTGAAAGACACGTAAAAACATTTGAATCAGTATAAACTGAGTGAGTTCACAAGTTTTAGTAACTTGATAAATCGTATTGCATCATAATCTTGATACAAATCATTCTGAAACATAATTCTGGTAGCATCATTAAACACATGCTTGGTAAAACATAGTTATATCAACATATTCTGATAAAATCGTCCGCGGGTTACGCGCGAATATTTCTGGGAACTGTGCTCGTCTGTGTAAGTGGCGCTGCCACTACGAGCTAAAATAACGTAATACCGTCCCGCGGGTTACGCGCAGACACTTCTGGAAAACTGTGCTCGTCTGTGTAAGTGGCGCTGCCACTACGAGCGAATATATGCTGTAATACCGTCCCGCGGGTTACGGCGGACGTTGTGCCGGAAAACAAGGCGCTCGTCTGCGTAAGAGGAGCGACCTCTACGAGCGGGCTCAAACCCATAGTACTGCCCCATGACCATACTAGGCACTCGTCTATGTAAGAGGTGCGACCCCTACGAGTGGGCGGATCAAACCAGCAGTCCCTACCCTTAGAGTTCCAATGGTAAAGTGATCACTTACTCGAATCTGGTGCACTATCATCGAAAAACCATAGATAACTGTTCGCATTGCTCATCATGAAACATAACTTAAACACGTAATCGTTTGCTTAGCTTGTAAATATACCATGATAAAACATTATTTAAATACGTGTCCCTCGCCCCGAAAGCAGTTTAAAATGGTGAAAACAGTGAAAATAGGGGCTGTGAGACTCACCTGTGGTTCCTGTTAAGGGATTAATCGAGATTCGGGTTTTCTTGGTGTTGGCCTCGGAATCGAAGGTCTAGAATACGATTAAATAACAAATATATATATTAAGATCAAGATATAAGGGTTGGAAAATAGATCTCAAGGTTATAATCTCGGCTTACCTAGTAACAGGATCGGAGCTGGAAACAACGGATGCTTGGGAAAAGATTAGTGCAAGTTTGTAGTTCTTTGAAGTGTGTTTTGGGTGATAATTTAGGCTACAAATTTATAGGCAAACTCAAGGGAACATAATCCCTTGCTTTAGGAATTGTAATCTTTGAAATGATGATAAAGTATGGAAATTATTATTATTTATTAAAAAGAGTAGAAAAGTAGATTAAAGATTCTGATTTGATATGGACAGGACATGCAGGGCTGTGGTTGGTGAGAGTGGGTGGCTGGCAGTTGACTTTTACAGTTTGCTTTTTCAGTGCTTTAGACAGTGTACAGTAAAAAGTAGAAGTTTTCTGAAACACGCAACCGCCCTCTTTTGGGCGGGGACAATTTCCTTAAATCTGAACATTTTGACTAAGTGTTGTTCTGCGCGTATAACTTGGTGCGCATAGCTTTCTGCGTGTAGGACATTTCTTTGCTGCGGGTAGGTGCGTAACCTTCTCGCAGTTAGGGACGTTTGAGTTTCATTTGTAGATTCTCCAGGTGGTTTTGGTATTTCAACATAGTGATCAGTCATGTTGAAGTCAATTCCATCCTGGAGCTTCAGACAAACTAGCTCTCAAAGTTCCCGCCATGCGGGTAGGTTAGTTCCCTTCCGCACGCGCATAAACGATGTAGGATGCACCCGCCTTAGCATCATGCGGGATGGTCAACCCATAGACAACATAACGTTTAAGTTACATGAAAACATAAGGCCAATACGTTCACGCATGGCGCATATAACATATGCTCACGCTGGTTCTTAACATGGTGCGCTCGCGCAGGGCGCACATAACACATGCACGCGCTGACTAACATGGCGCGCTCAGCGCAGGCAAACATAAATGCCGCCGCTGATTCTAACATATGCTCGCGCCGGGCGCACATAATGTGCCCGCGCTGATTCTTAACATAGCGCGCTCGCGCAGGGCGCACATAACAAATGCACGCGCTGACTAACATGGCGCGCATAATATTTACAATCACCTAATTATTAGGTTGATTACTTAGTTTAAGGGGTTGGGAATTTAGCCGGGTGTCACATTCTCCCCTCGTTAAACGAATTTCGTCCCGAAATTTAAGAGACGTTGCTGGCAGAAGCCATATTCTGAAAGAGGTGTGGGTATTTTATGCGCATCTGATCTTCTCTTTCCCAAGTGAATTCAGGCCCACGCCTTGAGTTCCATTGAACTTTTACCAACTTGATTCTGCTTCTGCGCAACCTTTGTTCTTTCCAATCGGTTACTGCTATAGGCTCTTCTACGAAGTGCAGCTGTTTGTCAATATGAATTTCTTCCACGGTAAAATCAACGTTTCGTCAGATAAACATTTCTTGAGGTTGGATACATGAAACGTATCATGAACTCCACTGAGTTCGGCGGGTAGACGGAGTTTATAAGCAACTGGACCGATCCTCTCCAGGATCTCAAAAGGTCCAATGTAGCGCGGATTTAGCTTTCCTCGCTTACCGAAACGGGGGACTCCCTTCCATGGAGAGACTTTCAAAGTACTTTATCCCCTACTTGAAACTCCAACGGTTTCCTTCTCATATCAGCATAACTTTTCTGTCTGTCGCGTGCTGCCTTAAGGCGATCCCTTATCTGAAAAATCTTGTCTGTTGTTTCTTGGATCACTTCTGGACCAGTCATTTGCTTGTCGCCCACTTCAGCCCAACACAGTGGGGATCTACACTTGCGCCCATATAAAGCTTTCGAACGGCGCAGCCTTAATGCTTGTGTGATAACTGTTATTGTAAGAAAATTCAACCAACGGGAGGTGGGTATCCCAACTACCTCCAAAATCGATCGCGCACGCGCGCAGCATATCTTCCAATGTCTGGATTGTCGCTCGCTTTGCCCATCCGTTTGAGGATGATAAGCTGTACTCATATCAAGGCGAGTACCTAGAGCTCCTTGTAACGATCTCCAAAACCTTGATGTAAACCGACTATCTCGATCAGAAATGATGGACACTGGGACTCCATGTTTTGAAACTATTCTCGAATATATAGTCGGGCTAGCTTTTCCATTTTATCAGTTTCTTTAATCGGCAGGAAGTGCGCTGACTTAGTTAGCCGATCTACAATAACCCATATCGTGTCATAACCCCCAGGTGTCCTTGGCAGTTTGGTGATGAAGTCCATAGAGATTTGTTCCCACTTCCACATGGAATTTCTGGCTGTTGAAGCAACCCGATGGTTTCTGGTATTCAGCCTTTACTTTTGAACACGTCAGGCACTTACTGACATACATCGCGATGGCGCCTTTAAGATTGGGCCACCAATACAGCGTTTTAACATCTTGGTACATCTTGTCTGCGCCAGGATGTACGGAATACCGCGTCTTGTGAGCTTCGTTTAATACCTGCTCGCGCAATCCTCCCTTGAGAGGGACCATATGCGGTTGGCAAAATATCGAGTGTTGTTCCCTTTAAGTTCCAAATTCTTAACCATACCCCCAAGGCATTCGTTTTTAACAAACTCTGTTTCAAGGCTTCTTGCTGAGCGTCTCGGATGCGGGTAGAAGATCTGCGTGAATGGTCAACCTTAGAGCCTTGACTCGTAGCGTTTTTATTCGCTCCTTTCTGCTTAGCGCGTCTGCTACCACATTCGCTTTCCCCGGATGATACTTGATCTCGCAATCATAATCATTCAACAATTCAACCATCTTCGTTGCCTCATGTTTAATTCCTTCTGATCGAATATATGTTGGAGGCTCTTATGATCCGTAAAGATTACACATTTCGTACCGTAGAGGTAATGGCGCCAAATCTTTAGCGCGAAGACAACAGCTCCAAGTTCTAAATCATG